>NC_059188.1:5664483-5964483 GCF_020631705.1 Daphnia magna
AACAGGAATCGCAGGTAATTTAAAGTCAAACATTTTTTTTTTACCAAAGTGTTGAAAGTTAATTTTGGGCTAGGCTTTTACATTTCTGACAGAGCCAAACAGTCTCATGAGTTTTTTCAGGCCAAATTTTACATGCTATGGAACCATTCAAGGCACTTAGAGGTCAGAGCACTGGAGAACATCCCAGTTAGCCCACGGCTTTACATTTTTTGGTTTAAACTCAATTTAATTCAATAAATTAATTTCATTTACTTCAATCATAGTCTAAACACATTGTTACATTTAAAATGCTAGTTTTTTATTCCCCATCGTGTTTAGTTTCCTATTAGCCAATACAAGTTAACAATTCGTCGCGAATTTGTTCAAGTAAATGTCAACAAATTAAAAAAGGACTGGAAAGAACCATAGATTTAAAAAATGAGTTTTTGTTGGCGTAGAGCTTACAGTGCTTATATCGGGGTTACATGTTCTCAAAAAAGAATAGTACACGGTTCTTATTTCTCTAAATGAAATGCCAAATCCAATGGCATTTTAAATAAGGGTTTCGCAAAATCGTTTCGCTATTTAGGTTGCCTTTAGGCCATATTTGAGTGTTTCGCAGCCCATTGCCTGGGGGCTGTTTCGCACAGCGTTCCGCGTTTTAGTCGCTGTTCGTTTCGCGTTTCGCTTTCGCGTTTTAGGGATGCCCCTTCGGCAAGTAGCCGCGAAAAGGGACGAAAGCCTGTAGACGAATGTCGGGTTGAATCCTGTACCAGAGTAATAGAATACTGGTGTAGCCACGGCCATGTTAACTCCCTCTCTCGGATTTTTTCCCAAAAGATGTTGCCAATTTCGCGTATCGATTGTGAGAAAATGAGGCAAGATATCGATTTAAGTGTCCCATAACCGTAACGCCACCTATGAATTGAGTATTAAGGGTTGTTAAGAAATCTCTTCATGCTCTTACTTTTTTCCCACTAATTAATTAAGCCACTTTTTGTTTACTTTCTGAAGTACAGACGACGAAAATGAGCGAAAACATAGCGAAAACGTAATACATCACAAGTTCACAACACAGCCGCTGCGGCGCTTTCGTTATGGGACAGAAAGACTTTCAGGCCAAAAAGGCAATGGGAGGGCCCGCCATAAGCGTGGCTACACCAGTATTCTATTACTCTGCCTGTACAGTGCCGGTCCAGTTATAGAACCGGCCTGTGCGCGGTTCTATAACTGAATGGTTCTATAACCAAACACCCGATCTTAGTGCCACCTATCGTCGGTTCTTTCATCTCTCAAACTTTGACGGTCTTAGAATGTAAGAGCACACAGCAGACCCATATAGCACATTTCTGCCGTCGGATGTCCGAATCATGGCCGAACATCCGTTAGATATCTATGTACTCAATGGGTAGTTCCAGGGATGTCCGTCGGCTAGTCACCTTGGAAGTGCAATGGATGTGCGAAAATTATATTCTACGGACCTCCTTCCAACAGCCAAAAAGATTTTCAATTGTTTCATTTAAGGATCGGCCTCGAGCCAATCGGGGTGCTTTTTTGCAAATCGGGTTTCTCATTTCGGGCCAAGGAGGCGTGGCTCAGGGTGGAAAATTCTTCTCCCCGAATTCAATTGGGGTTTGCAATCAATTGGATTGCAATCAATCGATTCATCAATGCAAAAAACATTATCGATTGACCCGATCTATCCGATAACAACCCCGATAATAGCTCGTTCTACCCGCTTGCCCCGATTTTTACTCTGAAACCGAAAGAACGGCATTTTTTTTTATTGCTTCGGGGCAACGGGTTAACCTCAAATTTTTCCCCGCACCGCCCAGGTTGAAAAAGTGGCACCTCATTTCAACCCCGAATGCACTTTATCGGTGCAGGGCGGTTAACTCGATTAGAACTAATTGGGGCCGATCACTAAGTTTCATTATTAATTGTCAAACTTTCTTGAGAGGGGGAAAACTTAACCGTGTTCAATTTTTTCCCTTGAACGTATTTTTATTTGAAGTCCAGCATTTAAAATGAAAAATTTAAAAAATAAAGGAGTAATGATCTATTTGCCGGATGGTTTATTTAAAATTTATTACAAAAAATGAATAAAATATATGAAAGTCGTGAGTTTGTTTGCACAAGCTTTCCGTTTAGCTTACGGGAACCAAGCCATTGAAAAGTAACTCACAGAAAATAAATATTATTCGGCATCTAATAATATTAAAAGCAAGTATACCTTTGATAGGATTATAATTTCAAATAATAAAAAACTACTTTAAACTTAATAAATCATGCTGAAGTTTAAAATTCAAAAAATATTTAGCATAAATTGTTTAATTTCAATTTATATACCTCTGGTTTAACCTAAGTTCGACATCATCTTGACTTCTTAAAAATCCTGTATGTGATTTGTTATCGAAAAAGCTCAAGTGTTTTACAACAATTCGATTGTATTGTTCGAAAATGATATATAATATATCTGTAGATTGGCACAGTGGAATAAGATTCGACTGTGATGCGGGAGACCCGAGTTCGAATCCTGGTATAGCCTAATGTTTTTTTCATTTTTTTCATTTTCAAGAAGATTCGCCGAAGCAAGTTGACTAGCGGCGAGAGGGGGGACACGTTACGAAAGTTTGTTTTTGTTATTTTGAAGTCTGATTTCCTTTTTCGTCTGTTACCCTTTAAACATTACAGAAATTTTTCTCTATTTTGAAACTTGTTTACAGTTCTTAGCGATATTATGTTATACTTTTTTTTAAATTTGTAATTTAAAAGCAAGTTACCTTGCGGACGCACACGGTATGAAAAGTTTATTTTCGTTGCATTAACTTCTGAATTTATAAAAGTTTATTTTCGTTGAATTAACTTCTCATTTCATTTTCGTCATCCAACCTATTGACTAGGTTTTCGCCAAAACAAGGAAGAAGTCATAATATTTTGACAAGACCGTGTTAAGAATCTATGGGTAGAAGTCTGTTGCATCTGGCGCCAATAGAGCTTTAGAAAGTTTCCTGGTGTCCGCCAGGCGTAAAGGGCATGCACTCTTTTGGGCAAGTTACCAAAAGGACTCCAGGGTTTACGAATTTTTGTTGCAGGTTCCCGACACTTGGACATCTGGCACACGACGATAGAACATCTGCCCGACGACGTTTGAATTAGTGGTTCCCGACATTTGGACACAACAACTAACAACTTGGTCTCCGCGAGACGGTCTCGAAGGGTCGAGACCGTCACCCGTACATCCCAGTGGGACTATCCCGGCCCTCTGATTGGCTCTCTCCCTCTCCTCACCCTATAGCCCCTCCACCCCTTCTGCTTGTGGTGTGTGGCCTGTGGGGCTGTGGCGTGTGTGGAGTAGTCGGGCTGCCGCTTTCATTTGTTTGTTTTTCATGTTTATTTATTTATGATTATTTATGTTTATATTTATTGTTTCTAACTTACTATTTTGTTAATAAACTATTTGTATCTTCATTATATCGTTTTAAATTTTATAGCACAGGAATAAATTAAATATTGGTGTGTTTTCATTATAACTATTGTGAATTGTCATCCACGGGCAATTGGGTTGGTGCGGGTCGGAGAAAAAAGGTTAAAAACCCGATTTTGGGAGAATCGGGAAAACTATATGTCCAAAAGTTTTAATACTTATAGGAATGGATAAATCTTGATAAGGTCTATCCAATTCTGCAAAAATTTTGCTTAGGGTGTACTAATTAGGAAAGTAAACCGCTTCACCATTTTACGGGTAGGTCGGTGCGGTTTAGCGGGTCAAAGGAACCCCCCTCATAAAAATACGTCATATTTCAATAATTTATTGCGGGAAAACTATAAGGAAAAAATTAATAAATTTTGCAGAAATGGATAGCTCTTAGTAAGCGCTATCCATTTCTGTAAAATAATTAACATAATTTTCATAAACAAACAAATTTTGGACAAGACGTTTGTAGTTTTTGCGCTCTAGATATATATATACTAGATCCAATAGACTTAAGTAACAATATAAATTTTTTTAAAACTTTTTTGTGTATGAATATTTTTTCGTTATTGTTCGTTTTTTGTTTTTTATTTATTAATTTATGCTATTACACTACTTATACCTTTATTAAATCGCTTTTCAATTTATAAAACAGGAATGAATTAAACATCGGTGTGTTTCCATCAGAATTATTGTGAATGAACTCTCATGGGCAACTGGGTTGGTGCGGGCTGGAGAAAAACGGTTTCAACACCCGATTTTGGGACAATCGGGAAAACTATAAGTCCAAAAGTTTTAACAATTATAGGAATGGATATATCTTGATAAGATCTATCCATTTCTGTAAAAATATTGCTCAAAATTTCCTTATTGGAGAAGTAAACCACTTCGGCATTTTTCAGGTAGGTCGGTGCAGTTTAGCGAGTCTAAGTTAACCCTTATCTCCCAGTAATACGGGAAATTTAAATAATCTTTTTCGGGGAAACTATAGGACCAAAATTAATAAATTTTATATAAATGGATAGCTCTTGATAAGGGCTATCTATTTCTCTATAATTTATGAAAAAATATTCATGCACTAAAAAGTTTCAAAAACAATGAAAATTATTACTTAAGTCTATAGGATCGAGTATATCTCTAGAGCGCAAAAACTACAAAAAAGTTCTTGCCCAAATTTTTTTGTTTATGAAAATTGTCTTAACTATTTTACAGAAATGGATAGCTCTTGATAAGAGCTATCCATTTCTGTAATATTTATTAATTTTGGTCTTATAGTTTTCCCGCAAAAAATTATTTAAATATTAAGTATTATTCGGGGGTGGGGATTACAAGATACCCGCTAAACCGCACCGACCTACCGGAAAAATGGCAAATCGGGTTACTCTTCCAATAAGTAGTTTTTAAGCAATATTTTTGCAGAAATGGAAAGATCTTATCCAGATATATCCATTCCTATAAGTTTTTTAAGTTTTGGACTTATAGTTTCCCCGATCATTACAAGATCGGGTTTTGGAACCGCCAACCCAAGGCCCATGGGATGACAATTTACACTAATTTAAGAAAACACACCGGTAATTAATTCAATCTATTATATAAAATGAAAAAAACAATTAATGTAAGTAAAAATATTGTATTTGTAAAACTTAATAAAGAAGAAACAATAAATGTAAATAATAAAAATACATGAAAGAAACAAACAAATCAAAGCGGCAGCCCCACGGAAAACCACACTGTGTACATCAGGAAAATGTGGGAACGGAAAGCAGAAAGACATAGAAGGATGTAAGGGTGAAGAGAGCCAATCAGAGGGCCGGGATAGTCCCACTGGGATGTACGGGTGACGGTCTCGACCCTTCGAGACCGTCTCGCGGAGACCAAGTTGTGTAAATAGGGATCTGTGCAAAATGTCCACCAGACGTCTTACCCAATTAGAGCCCATTGGGTTTTTAAAATAGTTGATGAACTAGGGATTTGTGCAATATGTCGGCTCAAAAGTAGATAAGACTAGACTTAAAATCCAGAATGAATTTAATGATCGAAGTTTTATTTTCTTGAAATAGTATCATAGTCATCATAAATTGAAAGAGATATTGCCTGTAATTATGTTCTGAAACCGATTTTATTTAAAATCCCTTCTTCCAGCTTTCTTAGTTACAAGCCAAGTAATTTCCTTTGTGGCAGTTAATTGAAGCATTATCTTGATTGATTTCACATGGATGTAATAGTCTGTGAAGAAAGATCAATACAAGAATTATGAAACGATAAATTTACATAAATTCACGTGTTTAGTGAGGTTGATGCTTAGATTTTGTCACTCGTAGAGCAACAGATTGCACAACTCGGGGATTAGAGTTCAGTTCCCAGATGAATGAAATTTGAGATGCATCTTAGTGTTGCTGGCATTTTGGATTGTGATCAAACGTGATTAACTTTCGTAGGACTTTGGCACGCGAGCTATAGGTCTTGGGTTCGTTTCAATGCTGAGATTAAAATAAAACCACATTATTTAAAATTAAAAAAGGCTAGATTTGTTGAGATTTTTCGCGACAAGAAATTTACAGATTACAGTTTTCGAATTCACAATAAAAAGTGAAAGCTGGTAAGTGGAATGACATTACCGGTAAAACGGAGATGTCAATTAAACTCGGTGAATCCAGGTAACCTGAAAGGGTTTGAAAGTCTAGACAGTGGCATAGAAGTGGCTACATGTGACTATGCGAGGATACGAGAGATAGAAACTCTACCGAGTACCAACTTTCATTTTGAATTCGCCCGGTTTTCCGCTAGGTTCTCTAGTGGTTAGTGGCCCACAGTTTTAGCGCTCAATTTAAGCGGTTTAAGTTAGTAATCATAGAAGGAAAATCAAATATATAAATTAATTCCGTGTGTCCTAAATTTCCTATATAGCGCAACCGGCTAATGTCATCGAAGATGGGAAAAGCACTGATTTTTATTCCCGTTTTTGTCTTTGCCCAATTCCCAATTCTCTTCCCAAAACAGGAATGGTGGCTATTACTAATTATGGGAAAAGAACTTCAAAAATCTTTTGAATGAACACAGTTTTTGTGGATAAAAAAGAAAATGTATTTGTGTGAATTCTTTTTATTGAAATCGATTTAAACATTAAACACGAAATCAAAAAGCATGACATCAACCAAACTGGATTTATAGTGTGTCGGTTAAGATATCTGGAATCACTGGATTAGTTAGCTAAGAAAGAACGTTTGCTAGATGTATTTGTTGATTTTCGTTGATAGAAGTCATGAGAGTTTCTAGTATACCTTGCATTTCTGCAGATGCTGTTCGAGCGTTGATTATCTCCATGAGCTGTATCCAGGCTTCCAAATAATTTTCCCAGTACTGAAAGACTAAAGAAAAAAATCCATGACATGAATTATTCCTAGCCTTCATAGATAGCTTAAGAAGCGCAATATCATTTCTGATATCTCCTTCCTTTGAGAGGTAATTAGAATCACACTTTTGCTCTGAAATCATGTGTTTTAAATTATCAAAAGCTTTGAGAGCCGTTGATGTAGATTGATTCTTCTCGTAGATTAGAACTCGAGAGCAATTCCGAGCTCGGCGTATCGTGTGCGTTGTGCAGTGCTAACAAATTCGCCGGCACCGTCACAACGGAACTTGCGAATGCGATGACCAGTTTCAGTGAATATTTTAGTATTGAAGAGATTGAAGCAGTCACCAGCTTCAGACTTGAGTTTGATGAAATAGATTGCTTTGTAGCCACTGAAGATATCTTTGAATAAGATGTAGTAGCGAGCTCCGCCTACAGATTCGACTTGAAAGGGTCCAACGCTATCAGAAACGATACATTCGCCAACAGCTTTGTAAACGGTTGAGCTGATGGGAAAAGGTAATTTGTGAAATTTGCCAAGTTCACATCCATGACAGCTGTCGTTCAAGTTGGCGCCACCAGGGATGACATGCATGCCAGTGATAGCTGTGCTGGTAGCTAAGGTGCGTACAATGTGACGATTGGCGTGACAAAGACGTTCGTGCCAAACAACGAGTGTGGCGGCCGTGGTACTGACTGCAAGACAAGTAGACTCGCTACACACCGTAACGCCATCCAGTTTAAACAGTTCATCATTAACTTGAGATGCTGTTAAGAAGATTTTGTTGTTGCGCGTGATCGTGGCCAACTTTCCTTTAAAAGAAACGTCAAAGTCTTTCTTCAAAAGGGAAATGACGGAAATCAGACTGACACCAAGTCCAGGAACAAAAAGAACGTCGTGAATTTCAGCAGTATGTTGATCGTGAGGCAGACCAGTGTTAGGATGATCAATCTGAATAGTGATTGTTCCAATGCCAAGAGCGTGAAGTACCGTCGAACCAATGCCGTGAACAGGCCAACTGTTGGGGGGTAGGAGACGTAGATCTTTGAAGTACGAACGTTCGCCACTCATGTGTCTGGAACACCCCGAGTCAAGAAAGAAATCACCAAGTGAGGGCGCAATGAAGTAGCAGGTCGAGACTAAAGAGATTTCGGATTTGTGACGTGAAGGACCAGGCGGGGGATTATCGTCGTCTTCACGTCGTCGCTTGTTGTGTTCTGGCTTCACGCTTTCGTTGGCGATACGCTGCTTGCATTCAAACCGATAATGATAAGGTTTGCCACAATAGCTGCAGATAGCTTCCGATCTGTTTGTACTTTCACGATCGGCGTTAGAGCGATTACGTCCACCTTGATAGCGTCCGCTACGACTATTGTTCCCTTTGTTACCATACTGACCAAAGAGAGTGGCGTTAGCTTCACCATTAACAGCAGGAGTAGTAGGAGGAGGCGGAATGGTAGTTGTAATCTCTTGATTATTTGAACGCTGAGTAGCAACTTCTAAGTCCAAGCTTCTTTGTTCAGAGATGAGTCGAGTGCGGAATGCTTCAAGGGTTCTTTCGTTATCACGCAGATTTTGCCAGGCGTGAGTGAACCATTTGAATCTCGGTGATAGTTTGCAAAGGATGGTGGTCATCAGAGTATTATCACTGATGGGTTCACCAAGATCGTTGAGCTGAGTAGCAAGAGTTTCAAGAGCAGTGACATGAATCATAATGTCTTCCCCGGCTTTTGGCCGTTTGTTCATAAACTCTAAGTGGATAAGATGCATGTTGTCTGCAGCACGTTGGAGGAACTGTGTTTCAAGTCGTGTCCACTTCTCAAAACTAGTACGACAGGTCAGCAAGAGTTGTTGAGTAGTGACGTCACAAGTGTTGTAGATCAGGAACATGGCGTAGCAATCAGTCAACTCCCAATCGTTGATGGCCACAGTATTAGTGATGACAGGCAAAGGCACGGGAGGTGGCACAACACCAGTTCCAGCATCACGGACATGTTCTTCCACTTCTGCAACAACGGGTAGTGCAGCAAAAGTAGGTTCAGGTTTTGGTACACGACCTTCTACAAAGCCATTAAGACCTTTGAGACGAAAGATCATGTTCATGTTATGCTTGTACGGGGTAAAGTTAGTCCCATTTAAACAGATCACATGTTTGACAATTTCCAGAGAGAAATTAGGATTCATAGGGTTTGCCATACTGAACACGTTACTCTGGGCCCATAACCTAATAAGGTATAGATCAGACAAGGTTAAAGTTTGTATTGTAGATTTAGTTTTGGGCTCTAGAAAGCCACAAACTATACTTACAGAGTGAAATAACTCAATAGTTTTGTACACACAAAACTGACAGGACTTGGTTAGAGGAGAACAAGTGGAACAAGGAAGACACCAAGAAGTCGACACAGAGAAAGGGAGAAGAACAACTCGACGAAGTATTGACGACTGCTCGAACACTGTCAAACGTCGGTTGTTAAGAGACCCCAAGGAGCCTTGATCTGGGTAGTGTTTTCTGCTTCTTGGAAAGCGCATAAGTCTATATGCAGTAGGCTTCATTAAGAACGTTTGCTAGATGTATTTGTTGATTTTCGTTCATAGAAGTCATGAGAGTTTCTAGCATTCCTTGCATTTCTGCAGATGCTGTTCGAGCGTTGATTATCTCCATGAGCTGTTTCCAGGCTTCCAAATAATTTTCCCAGAACTGAAAGACTAAAGAAAAAAATACATGACATGAATTATTCCTAGCCTTCATAGATAGCTTAAGAAGCGCAATATCATTTCTGATATCTCCTCCCTTTGAGAGGTAATTAGAATCACACTTTTGCTCTGAAATCATTTGTTTTAAATTATCAAAAGCATCGAGAGCCGTTGATGTAGATTGATTCTTCTCGTCGATTAGAAAATTCCGCAGAGACGGAGCCACGTACTTGGTGAGGCAGCCGAACAAAATGCAACCAAGACCAAAACCTACGTTTACATTATAATCTTGACTGGTTAGGAGAAAAACTTGGTTCTCGATTGCACCTCTATATTCACGCATAATCAAGAAGTTGTAGATGACTTGCACTTTGACGGCGGCCCCCGGGTTGCCAATACCGAGACACAATGTCCTCCAGACGGAGGTGTACTGCTTCCAGTGTTCGCTTAGTGATAGATATTTCAGATGACATATGTCGTTGCGCGCGTTGATAGCTTTCCTAAACGTGGCACTGGTAATAGAATAGGACGCGTCAAGAAAGTCAGCCATTCTTTTGCGGTTAATGTCAATTCTTCTTACCATTTTCGCATAGTCATAGTCAATAGTGGCGGGTAACTGTAAGCCGTTGTCGCATAGAAATGCTTTAAGCGCTGGTGTGACTATGTGCGTTAATCAAAAGAAAAGGATGATCGCAATTTGATTGGCTTCATCCAAATTAACTTCCGATGATATTGGTTGGATTGATCGGGGCGGGGACATCGCAGACTCTTTCAATTTATGTTCTGGTATGCTTACTGACGTCCTTCTCGACGATGTCTCGTTACGGTAACCATTTCTAGTTTGAACCATTTTTAATTCTTTTCTTAGTTGTTGATAAAGCACAGTAATTAACTTTATTACATAAATATATTCACCTTTCATCGAAAATGTTCCATGTCAATCTACCGGCGTGTTCCTTTTTCTTCGTTAATTCGTTTTCAGGAAGCAAGTTTCAGGAAAGATATTGTTACACTTGGGGGTGATGTGTAACACGAGTGTATTAGGACGTCCACACGGTAAGACGTCAAGTAAGAACATTCCATTCAAGAGACACTACACCGCCTATTTATGGTAGGTGAACAGCAAGGTTGAATCATCGAGTGCTTTCGCCCTTGCTGTCTCTACGAACAATCGAAATAACCCGTATGACTTATTACTGAGCAAGGTTGGTTGTACGAGTACATCCGCCCTTGCTTGTTTCTACAAAAGAAGAAGATACCCTTAACCATTTACTACAAAGCAAGGCCGAACGTTCGAGTACATTCGCCCTTGCTTGTTTCCCCGAAGCGTTAGAGAAGGTGCAAGCGTCCTGTGATGCTACCGCAACATTCAGACAAAACAAGGTCGAATGTACTCGTACATTCGCCCTTGCTTGTTTCCAAGAAGGAGGTGAGTGTGGGGTGTGTCTCACGCGTATGTCACGTGATCTCCACGTGACAGATCCCCCCTCGTGAAGGCGGTCGCCCCCGACTGCTTGATAAAAATAAAACCCCCAGAACGGTAACCCCCAAAAAGTCCTAAAACCCTAAATCAGAAAACCCAACACACCAAAATAAAGAACAAACAAAAAATCCCGAAAACAAAAATTCCAAACGAACACCCCAAAAGAAGCATTCAAAAAAACAAAGGAAATGTCGTGTCAAACCTCCGCCACCTGTTCGAGGTGCGGTAGGAAGTGATCGTCTTGAACATCTAATTGTTCGTGGACCCTCATACGGCCTCTCAGCCAAACAGTTTGGTAACTGAGATAAGTTGTTGCCACCACTAGTAATAGTAACATGATCAGAAGTTCAAACGGATATCTTGGCTCCGACAGCTGAAATTCTTCGGTCGTCTTCTTCATTAACTCTTGAATCTGGAATCCTGTCATTTCAGACGACGCACGAGCGCCGTCGTTTCGACGCAGTAGGTCGCTGATGAAATTAATTGATGTGGCATTCGCCTTCGGGAGCTCAATGATGGCGACCGATTTGAACGTTGTTACATTAAACCCCACTGCGGCCAGCGTGGGTGCCACCAGAGGATCTAACGAGGCCTCCAATCGTCCGTCTAAACTGGCGGGGAAGACCCAGTCTTCCGTTCGAGCCGTACATCCAGGAGGGACATCAAAAATCCCAAACGGAGGCAGCAACAGTGATTGCGGGGGCCCTTGGCTGCTACCGATCGGACATGAGAACACCACCTCATGAGCTGTAACGGCTGAGAACACCCAGCGATTCTCTCCAAGATAAGCTACTTCGGATCCTTTCCAATCTTTAAATTGTTGTCTGCATTGCGTTAGCTTACGGTTGGCGTCATTGGTGAATAACGAAATCGCACAGGATTTCCGTGCTCCCCGTTTTCCTAAACCTGTATGAAAATTACAAATTAATCGTTCCAATTGTTTGCAACCCCGAACGTCGGCAGTCGAAAGTTCAATAAAAGTCTCCAAATCTGTGGAAACGGCCAGGAAATTCGGTAGGTCCCCGATCGCCACTCCATGGGTGCCATTGTCTGTTGCTCGTGGTAAACTGAAAATTTCAAACAGGGTATACTGCTGTGCGTGATCGTAGATCGGAATTTTGATAAAGAGACGAAAACGTCCCTCCACCGCTGCCACCGTCACCATAGCTTCACGATAGGTCACCCATAATTCTTCACTCGATACTGCCCAACCCAAGGGTAGTTGTCGATTAACTGCTTTCAACACCGAAGCCATTTGAGCAGGTGGAAATATCTGAGGCGCTAATCGGCCGTTTGCCAAGAGGGCCAACCCTTCGTCAAGAGCGTCTGCCAAGTCTCGAAGCCACTGCAGCCTTGCTTCCATCGACTCGAATGCAGGGTCTAGATTGATGAAAAAATCGAAATACTCGATCATGTAAGCTTGACGCTCTGCCATTCGTCCAAGCAAATTTTTGTAATTCTTTGTTAGTTCCGCCGTTTGCCCTTCCAACTCCTGGATCAGCTTGGTATTTGTCCGGATCTCCCAAAGTGATTCGTTCAGTACAGTTGCCTGCTGGTCCATCAAATGGACTATTTCATTTTCCCGGTGTGTAAGGCCGGTGATCTTCTTATTCAATCCAGCGAGATCATCCTGGGTGGCTACTCCGAACAGCCACTTTAACGCTGATCCGCCGCCATCGATCACCGCTCGGCGTTGTTTGGAAGGAGAACCAATGGCGTCCCGAAAAGTTGCTAGTCGATGTTCGGATTGATTTAATTCACGTTCAAACCAATGACACTTGACATCAAGTTTTTTGGCCGCCGATGCACCTTGTTGATTTCCTGTTTTACGGCATTTAACGGCCATGTCCGCGTACTCCTTCAGCCTCACTTTCAATGTCTGAACCACTGCCTCTGCCGGTCGTATATCGAGGTCTGTTATGACTGTCCAGAATGATTCTCCGAACGCGACACCCGGCTTTTCATTGAAAATCACGGTGTCTCGGACAAGCAACGCATCTACCTTGACTGACCCGAGAAAGGCCAATACACAAATTGTGTAAGGCAGCAACAAAGCGAGGTAACGATTCGGTCGACCAGCTCGACGAGCCGGCTGTATCCTTGTGGGGAGGCGGGCCGGCCTGCTTGCTGTCTCTGGCTGACGAACTCCCCCAGATGACGGTACTGGATGGACGCTGTTGTCGGATAAAACTGCAGCCCTCTCACCGTGGTTTCCATTATCCGTACCCGTCTCCCGATGAATCCTCACAGGTGGTTGAGGGGCGTTTGGTAGAGGTGTCTCACGTGTCGCCTCTGTGGATTCCGTATTCAAATTTGGACCTCATTCGACCAAGTCGTGAAAAAGTTTCATTTTTACGACGTGCACAATCTCCGATTTTCTTGATCCGGAACTTAACTTCACTTCGTAGTTCACGGGAGTTGTCTGTCGGATCACTTTGAACGGTCCTTGCCAGCGATGAAGCAATTTTTCTGCTCGTTTTACTTTTCGAAAGGGTTTGTACACCAGGACTTGATCTCCTACTTGAAATTGAAGCTCTCTGTGGCGACTGTCATACTCTCGTCGCTGGTTGTCCTGGGCGACTCCCAATCGCGTGTGCACCAATGCTCGAGCCTTCGCCAATTCGGTCACAACCTGGGTTGCATAATCCGGAGCCGTTCCCGACGTAACCAGCCGAGGGTTGGCATCCGCACCTAATTCCAAATCAATAGGTAACATTGGTTCACGCCCGTAAAGCAAAAAAAATGGTGAATATCCCGTAGATTCCTGCCGCGCCGTGTTGTAAGCAAAACACACGTAAGGTAATGCCTCGTCCCAGTCTCTATGGTCCGCGCTGACATACATTGAGAGCATAGCCGCCAAGGTGTGATTCATTCGCTCAACCAATCCGTTTGCCTGTGGATGGTAACTTGACGTTGTCTTGTGGTTGGTTCCAAGATTCTTCATGACTTCTTGGGTAAGCTCAGCTATAAAACATTTCCCTTGATCCGAAATGATGGATTCCGGTGCTCCATGACGCAGCACAATTTGTTCAACGAAAAATGTTGCCACCATATCCGCCTTTCCGTTGGGCATGGCCCGTAGTTCCACCCACTTCGTTAAGTAGTCAACAGCAACGATGATCATCTTATTTCCGGTGTTGGACATAGGAAACGGACCTAAGAGGTCGATTCCCACCTTTTGAAATGGACGTGCCACCTGAATACACTGCAGGAAACCGGCTGGTCGTTTGTTCACTCCTTTTCGTCCCTGGCAATTAGGACATGATTGCACATAATTCGTAACATCAATCGCCAAACGCTCCCAAAAGAATCGATTAGCAATTTTCGTTAGGGTGCGTCGAACTCCCATATGCCCTGATATCAAGTCGTCATGGTATGCCTTTACGACGCGTTCCCGAAAGGAACGTGGGACGCACAGGCGACGATACTGTTTACCGTTTTTAATGGTCTGTAAGCATAGTCGCCCATTGAATAGACAGAAGATTTTTAACGTTGCACGACCTGCTTCCAACTGGTCCATCAGACGACGCCACCGCGGAACCCGACGCTGCTCCGCAACGAATTCTTCCTCCGGTCCAAAATCCACCGATCTGCCACTCCCCACAAGTCCAATGGCCACACAGCGATCTTCTTCTTGGTCTTCGGTCACGGGTAAAGGGCATCGCGAGAGGCAATCTGCGTTGTCATGGAGTTTTCCGCTTCTATACCGGATTTCGATGTCATACTCCTGTATCGACAAGCTCCAACGGGCTAGCCGTCCAGCGAGATCTCGTTTGGTTAACAACCAACACAGCGCCTGGTGGTCTGTAACTACCACGATCTTGCATCCCCATACATAACCTTTAAATTTTTTTAAGGCCCAAACCAAGGCCAGGCATTCTTTCTCGGTGATGCTGTAGTTTATTTCGGAGCTGCTTAACAGGCGGCTGGCATAGGCCAACGGATGTTCTTGCCCTTCCACTCGTTGTGCCAATACCGCACCAATGCCGTAGCCACAGGCATCGGGAATGATTTCCATTGGTAGGTCATAATTCGGATGAGCCAGGACTGGGGCTGCAAGCAGCGCTTGCTTCAGTGTGTTGAAGCTGGACTCCTGGTCAGGACCCCAATCAAACACTGCATCCTTTTTGGTTAACAAAATTAACGGGCGTGCAATTATAGAAAAATCTTTGATGTGTGGACGATAATAAGAGCACAGGCCAAGATAGCTCTGTACTTTCTTCACTTTAAGAGCCACCGTCTTTCCTTCGTTGCACGGTGGGAACTCCTTTACCGCTGCTAATTTGTCCGGGTCTGGACGAATACCATCCGCATCCACTACATGACCTAATACTTTCAAACTGGTTTCCGCAAAATGACATTTGGACACCTTCAACTTAAGGCCCGCTTTCTTTAAACTCTCCAATACCAACCTTAGTCGTTCGACATGGAGGTCGATTGTTGACGAGTACACTATAACATCATCCAAGTAGACGAGGCACGCTGTCCATCGAAGTCCGGCCAGTATAATATCCATGGACCGCTGGAATGAACTGGGACCGTTCGATAGGCCAAATGGGAGTACCTTGAACTGGTACAACCCATCAGCCGTAATGAAGGCAGTCTTGTGACGGTCCTCGTCTCTCACCGGAATCTGATGATATCCGGCTTGTAAGTCGAGGATGGAAAAAAATTCTGCTCCTTCCAATCGACTCAGCACATCCGCAATTCTTGGTAGAGGATAAACATCCCGTACCGTGACTGAATTCAGCTTTCTGTAATCGACACAGAATCTCCATGTTCCATCCTTCTTTCTGATTAGCACCACCGGTGCGGACCACGAGCTGTCCGAAATTTCGATAATTCCCGCCTCTTCCAAACTTTTTACTTGTTCGTTCACGATGGTTCTAGCCTTCCACGCGCTGGCATACGGGGCCTGATGGATTGGCGGGGAATCTCCCGTTTCAATGTTATGTTCAGATATGTTGCAGCAGCCTACTTCCGAAGTGTTTGCCGCAAAACATTCCAAATTTTCTTCTAGCAATTGGAACATTTTTTCACGTTTGTCTTTCGGAATGCCATGATTTACTTGTTTTTTGAGGTCGTCTATGAGTCTCCTCCGCTGATTCACTTCTTCCTTTGTTGGTGGTCTGGTCATTGGGGAGTTCTCTTCTTTTGTCGTTAGGCCACAGCTCAGCACTTCTCCGTCGTAGCCACTGATGACTCCCAATGTCGTCCCTTTTGGAATCCACACGCTAGTCGACGTTAAATTGGCCAACGGGGTGAAATCCACTTTGGCTGCCAGTAACGCGTGTCCCACCGACACTCCCTTGGTTTGTAGAAGTTTTCCTGATGGTTCGAAACAAAAGTTCTCCGCCTGTAAAGCTGGCGCTACTGTCATCACATTGGCCACTGAGAAAGAAGGGATTGTTACATCAGCGTTGGTAATCAATTTAACCGACCGTGTTTGGTGATCTGTCCGCTGCGATGTAATGGCTGCAAGAGGCTGATCTCCAAAAGTAATTGAGGCCTTCGGCTCTCGATAATCAATTTGTACTTTGCCATACTGTTTCAGGAAATCATTGCCCAAAATCAAATCAATTCCGTCCATCCCAAATACCACCGCTTCGCCAGTTGCTGTTCCCATTTTGTGGTTGACCGAAATGGTGGCTGCTCCCATCAACGTTGCTTGTTCTCCATTAGCCATCACCACCCGCGGTCCGTCCCATGGACGCAGCACGAACTGGGATGCACGTAGCAGCTCCGGTGATATAACTGTCAGTGCTGCCCCTGTGTCGACGACTGCCATTACTTGCCGTGTTCCACAAGTGACTTCTTCTCTGATCAGCTTGCTGAAATCTAGTCTAAGGATAGGTTGCTCCTTTATCTCCTCCTGTGTTGATGAATCTGCAGTCGTCTCGGCTAGCTGGGACACGATGTTGATTGGCGCGGGAGGAGGACCCAACGGCCCTCTCTGTGGGCCAGGAGGACCTGAGTAGGATCGTTGTCGGAAACGAGCAGATTGCGGATTTTCCCAACAATTCCGGGCCATGTGCCCCGTTCCGTTACAACAGTAACATTTGAGTACTCCGTTATTGTTTCTGTAGATTCTCTCCGACTCTCCCCACGTAACTGTCTTCTCGTTTCCTGGTCTCTTCGGAGGTGGAGTTGCTTGAATCTTCAAACTTTCTACCGCACCTTGCAGTTCTTTAATTACTTTCCATAATTCCGTATCAGCCACAGTTGGAGCTGGTTTTGGAAGGGTCCGAATGAAATCAATTGGAACATCCGCCACTCTGGTTGCTGCCACCCCGAGCACCACGTCCGGCCAGTTTCGTCTATTGGCCAAGAGCTTGGCATCAGTAAACCGTTTCGCCGCCTCTAAAAATTCTTCGCCTGTTTTGGGTTGTAACGGGTACAATTTTTCGACCAACGAGGGCCGTAATCCCCCAAAAAGATAGTCGACTTTGGTGGCTTCCGCCATTGTTGGATCCACCACCCTACAAAGATCAATAACATCGTAATAGTAGTTAGTTGTCGCTTCTTCGATACCTTGAACCCGGTTCCGCAAGCGTGTTTCCTGGAACAGCTTGTAGTTTTGTTGCTGAAATTCTTTCAAAAACAGTATTCTGACTCCAGTTACTGCCGGAAGATCAGCTGCGTTGAGGCCAACCCCCGGTCGTATGGGTAAATCACGCCACTCCGTCGGAAGTGTGGAGCACAGGTACCATTTTCTTGCCGCTCCATCCAGATACATGCTGAAATTCGCCCTTAGCTCCGTATCGCCCCATTGATTGTACGCTCCCGTTGACTCGTAACGCTCAAGCCAGTCGAAGGCGTCATCTTCCGGCGTTGCCTTAAAGACCTTGGGACTCAAAAACTTTATCTGAGGAGGCATAATGCCAGTACCTGAATCACTATCGGTATCTGCAAATAACTGCTCCTCGTCAGTGCTATCCCCGTTTTCCTCTTCTTCGCTTTCTTCGCTACTTTCGTGTGCGTCGTCAATACTCTTGTCTACGTTAGATTCTTCAAGATCTTTCGCAGTACTCTCCAACTCGTCGTCTTCACTTTTTTCGCTACCTTCTTTAACTGCCTCAATACTCTTGTCTACGTAAGATTCTTCAAGATCTTTCGCAGTACTCTCCAACCTTTTTCAGCCTGGATTATCCGCTGCCCACTTCCCACTACGTCCTCTGTGCTGTCCGGCTCAACAGTTTTTCCTTCCAGATGCTGTTCCGGTACCGGGCGCGTAGATGGAGGCAAAGGGTGTAAACGTCTGCTCGGATCCCTTGGACAACTAGGCCAACGTCGATTCGATGACTTTCTCATTTACCTCCGGCAAAAAAAATGATTAATGTCTTTCTGCATTACAATACCTCAAAATCTTGTCACAGCAATAAACGATTTCTTTGAGAGAAAGCTAATAGAAACCAAATAGTCTTCCCCACTGTCAGCCGAAAACGTGGCTCCGTATCCAACAATTTAAGATTTGGCACAACCCGTTGGTTAAACCGCTTGTGGTAGAGCCCCTAAACGATTTTCGCCTCTGACAATGAATAATACTATAAGATAAACTTCCTTGCCTTGTCTCCTTAGTAATGCTGCATCTCCACCATTTGTTACACTTGGGGGTGATGTGTAACACGAGTGTATTAGGACGTCCACACGGTAAGACGTCAAGTAAGAACATTCCATTCAAGAGACACTACACCGCCTATTTATGGTAGGTGAACAGCAAGGTTGAATCATCGAGTGCTTTCGCCCTTGCTGTCTCTACGAACAATCGAAATAACCCGTATGACTTATTACTGAGCAAGGTTGGTTGTACGAGTACATCCGCCCTTGCTTGTTTCTACAAAAGAAGAAGATACCCTTAACCATTTACTACAAAGCAAGGCCGAACGTTCGAGTACATTCGCCCTTGCTTGTTTCCCCGAAGCGTTAGAGAAGGTGCAAGCGTCCTGTGATGCTACCGCAACATTCAGACAAAACAAGGTCGAATGTACTCGTACATTCGCCCTTGCTTGTTTCCAAGAAGGAGGTGAGTGTGGGGTGTGTCTCACGCGTATGTCACGTGATC
Organism: Daphnia magna; assembly: GCF_020631705.1. Classification (NCBI taxonomy): domain Eukaryota; kingdom Metazoa; phylum Arthropoda; class Branchiopoda; order Diplostraca; family Daphniidae; genus Daphnia; species Daphnia magna. The sequence goes on from NC_059188.1 coordinate 5,683,530, forward strand.
TCCACGTGACAATATACTGTTTTAGAAAAATATTAACGCCACGATTTTTTGAAACATTGTTCAGACACATCCTAACAACTTTCCTAAAAAAGTGAAGAATGAAATAAATTATTATACTGCAATATGCTTCTTGTCCGTTTTTTGTGTGTGCCCGATTGGTTCATGTACCAAGGCTGTTTCATCAACTGGGAAACTTCAAATGATGATCGGCCGGCTCCAATTCCATGGGGTTTCGTAGTAGTCTCCTTTCTATTTCCATCTGTTCGTATATCAATTCAAATTAAATTCAGAATAAACAAATCAAATTTGCCAGCTCACCTGAAATAACGATATCCGAATGCACAAGTTTATTTTAGTTCCAATATCGGCCGCAGGGCGTATACTCCGAAGCAATCGCTCACCTCGCCTTACCTAGTCCCCAATAGGTCAATGGCACAACTCTTTATAGAATAATGTTTTTTTATGTTGACATATAAAGAGAATCAAAGTTAAATTATTTAGTTCTCTGCTTCACTTCTTCGCTTATGAATTGTTGATCAAAAGTTACGTTTTAGAAATGTTAACCACACCTACTGTACCACTCATCATCTGCCTGCCAATCAGCCGAGGAGGCTGATTCCTTCGTAGACGTATGTTAGGAGGCAAATAGGTGAATAGCATAACTCTTTTTATAAATCTATTAATTAGCGTATCATCTTTGAATGTTGACAGATAAGAAGAATGAAAGTTTCCGAATATAGTTCACTTTTTCGTTTTCAAGTTTGTGATCTGAGGTTACGTAAAAAAATAGTTAAATCCACCAATCACTCATCTGGTCGCCAATGGTGTTTTACCATCAAAATTAACCGTATAAAAGGGTTGATAACTCATTTTAAGGCAAGGTAGGGAAAGCTGGTGACTAAGCAGTTGTGGGAAATCCCACAATTGTCAAGTACAAGTGGCGAATGTAATGTGCAGTTAAAGGTAAGGCTGGTGGCGAGATCTGCGCGCAAAGCACCTGTAATTGCACATTCCATTCCTAAGCCGGCTTGAATACGCAATTTAGTCCCATCGCGTTGCATGTGTGCTGTAGGAGGCGTCGCAGAGCTGGCTAGACTTCTTGATCGTCCAGATGGCCTAGGACTGGAAACAGATGCGAGAATGTCTGTGATCATTTCTGTGAGGATGGTCCCCCATCCAATATTGTGATATTCGTGAGTATACTCCCGTGGTATACGCACAATATGATGGTATATCACGTGAAATGTGAGAACATTTAAGCTGGAAGAAACCTCCGCTAGGTACAGATTCTTCTGGGTCAGGTTACTGAAGAAACTTCGGGTGGGGGATACCCGATGTTTCCGACTACTCCTGTGACGATTACTACATACACACCACGATGGAACTCGATTGCTGCTAGTCAAGTCACACTATGCGGCCCCTTCCGAAAATATTTGATTGATTTTTGAAACGGAGTTTTTGCTTAAATTAGCATATGAAACGCGATTCGAAACTGTTAAAACCGTATTTCTGAAAAACCATGTAGATTTTCACGTGTTTGCCATGCTATACGGTCATAATAGAAAAATCAAATAAAAAACGTGAATCTCATTTCATCAAAAATCGATATTTCGATTTCCAGTAAAAACATGTCGGGTATGAGATTTTACTTTTTTTTTTTTTGCGTTTAACTTCGATAATGAACTCCAAATGATAAAGTCCGATTACCTGAAAATGTTAACGTACTCTAAGTGTTATCGGAAAAGTCGAGAAACGGAATTTTTGTTTAAATTAGCGGATGCGAATGGCATTTACTGTTCAAATAAAATAAAAAAAAACCATGTAGATTTTTCACGTGAATTAATTCGCGGATTGGCATAAGGTAGTGGAAGTCTACTCCTTACAGTTTTCCAATAAAAAAATCGAATAATAAAAATTAAAATCTCATACCTGACTTTTTTTAAGTCTTTGCAAGACTAAAAAAAACAAGAGGTTCATTCTCGTAATAACGTTGAACTGGCAGACCATTCAGGAGGATAATCACCAGCGTCTGCATTCGTTGTCCGCAGAATAAAAATGGCGAACGTATCAATGTACTTGCTACCGTTTAACAAGTCCAGAATCAAATCATTAGATCTAATGGGATCTGCATCAAATGTCCGTATAAATTTTCACATTAGAAACAACATTTTAATTTTTAAAAATCATTTTTACTCACTTCTCTCAATTTGATTGGCCACCTTAACAAAACGTTGAATCCGATGCGACAAACATACGCGCCGTCAGCCGAAAAAATGATGTACGCAACGTGCCAAGTGAAATCGAAAAATGCCAAAAAAAACCACGACATCTTTTCCTCCATCTTCTTTCCCCACTGATGATGGACATCTAAGGTCATCTTGTCCAGGATTCCCCCTCCTGAATTGAAAGAAACCAAACTGTACCCTTGTATACAGCCGCGTGTAAATACAAAAGACTGCCGTATACAAACAAACGAGTTACCTTCATTTATTCACCAATGCGAATCCCAGCATGGCAAATAAACTGTGAATCTATTGAGATGGTAAAACATCAATAATTAGAAAAGCATATTTTACGCTTTTTATTTAAATCATATCTACGCTTTCACCTGAAATAACAGTAGGCAAGTGCATCAATATATTGAAGACAATTTTGACTTCATAATGCCGGCTACGAAGCAGTTCATCTCAATTACAAATTTCCTTAATACAATTCGCTTTTAAAACCATATAAACAAGCTTCTAGTCAAGTGACACTAGGCGGCCCCGACTTTAAAATCTTTTTTCTAGTTTAAATCGACAAAGAGTTATTGCTCAAATTGGCGGGCGAGACTCATTTACACTTCGTCAAAATTCGTTTTTAAGTTTTAATCAAGACACGAGCTTCGTTTACGTGTTTTAGTTTCCTAATCTAGGGCATACATCGAAGTAAAGAATTATCGTGCTATTAGTAACGACTGCTGTGCAACACAGGGTCCACCCTAACATCCTCAGAATCATATGGTTTGACGTTGATTATTTTATTTTGTTTTACCATGCTCATTAGCAATAAATATGGAGAAGAAATTACTTCAACCTAAAACGGAACTTACCGGTGGTATACAAGGCAAATCCAGAAGAATTTGTTTTTCAACGAAACCCACAAGTCCACAACACATAATTAGAAACGTAATTAAAGCAACGTACGTTGCGTGGAAAGTGTTAACAAAGAGTTGAGCCTCTTCTTCCCCGACTTCCAACTGTTCGGCTTAACTTTTACATCCCATGCCGTAAACAATCCCGTAGCAGATTTGTTTCGCTTGTTGCCTTTCATCGTCTCTGACTTCTTCTTGCTTTTTCTTTTTCCAAACCGATACAATGCCGTGAAAAACATCGCCATCGGGTTGGCTAAGAACAGAACAAAGACCTGCGTCTTCGCTCAAATGCGCCAATATTCGAAGTTCCAACTGAGAATAATCCGCCGAAAGCAAGATAGTTCCTATATTTGAAGTACAAACTTTTTAAAAATTAACCTGCCATCAATGTCCAGTTAAGCAGTACCTATGACATAAAATAAAATAAATGAGATACAATTGTTAGGGAGGACATTTTAAAGATACAATTGTTAGGGAGGACATTTTGAAAATACAATCTCATAGAGTAATTAAAAGTTAAGGTCTGCACAAAGAAAGTATTACAACAACTGGTTGCGACAACAAAAAATTCAGCAAATGTATGATTCAGCATACCTTCTTGGATTCTAGTAAATAATGATAAACTCCTGACAATATCAAAGTAACATCATGTAATCCGCTTAGACATTGATTTATAACTGGACGTATCAATTAACCTACTATGTAATTTAGAAAAATAAGGTTTTTTATGACTAAAAAAATACTTGAGTTTCCAATGATACTCCAATGATACCTGCTGCATTTATTCTGCTAGATTTTAAGTAAGTCTGTAAGGAATTATTTGAGTAGTTACAGCAAACATTCTGCGAGCGGACTGGTAGCAATCATTTTAAATTTATCTTTCTATTAGGGGATTAACTACCGATGCAGATCCCAGCGAAACCGACATTGTGAGTTTTTCACGCGTTGCTTTGCAGGTTGCAGCAGACAACACACAACAGAAACACGTAGGAATACCGACCCACCTGGTGGCAAAATGGCGCACTTACCAATGATTATTGAAACTTCAAGACTGCTTTTCCATCTATAGGAAGCGGACGGCTCCCTGTAGGAGTGTCTCAGTCTCTCTCTGCTCCTACAAGAAGATAAAGGATAAGGATCCAGCCGAACGAGAGACTTGGTAAGTATGGTAATGGAAAAAAAAGGAAAGTGAAACTCGAGTAGGAAGAAAGTCGGTTTTGGGAGTTGCCACCCCCCGCTAAACAAGTAAATTTGACGTGAGTCCCGGTTGCAGTCCCGATAGTTTCGAAATTATCTACCCACGGGGTAGTAACGTAGAAACGATTAGGACTGTGCGAAGGTTCACGTAAATGGTCAGGTGGGGCATTCTTCTGCTAAGAATTGGGGAAGCAAATCGAACTTGCCCAGTTTACTTGAGGTTTCACACTCATTTTCTTTGTGTGCTTTGCGTCCATCAGCAAGTACCATAATTCTATTCAATGAGGAACTAACTTCCGCCTCGGTCTACGGACCAAAAAGGAGCACGGGCATGGCCTAGGGGGCAGTTCCCTACGGCGCTCAACCGTGAACTTTTTGAGATCTAAAAAAAATAAACAAAAACTTAAAAAAAAATCTTTTTGCATTATAGTTCCATCTTGAAGTTAATATCATAAGCGTTTTGTTATATTTTGCATCTAGCGTTCGAATACTTTTCTAATCAAAAACTAAACTTTCGGTTCGTTTTGATTAATGATTTGTCACAACTCAAGAAAAGGGGGAAAACAAAGCACAGTAGGATGTAATCTCATATCAAATGATCATGTAATGCAAATTCAGTGTGCCTGCTCGTCGACTCCCTTGTTTATCGACGACTGCCAGCGAAAAAAGTGTGAATTGGAGTGTCCTCATGAAGTTTGTGACCACCCCTGTTATGAGTTTTGTAAACGAGCTCCGTGTGACAAACCGTGCAAGAAAATGTTTCGTTGCGGACATACTTGTAATGGTCTTTGCGGTGAAAGTTGCCCGCCCAAATGCCCATCTTGTGCCTACGTTAAAATACCTAACAACAACCCCAAAGCAAGGTACAAACCCCCCCCCACCCCCCCTAAATGGACTTCGAATTCTTGCCTCATCGGTCCCGTGCTACTCACGTGCTACTCACGTGCCACCTAGTGCCAACCGAAGAGAACCTTCCCGGTCTTACGGCGGGACTGATACACGTTCCATTCACGATCCGTGCTTAACAATAGACCATACGATTTTTCTATTGTAGCGTTTTTCATATGTAAGTATCTATCTAGCATAAACAAGATTCTATTCAATAGATAATAAAAGAAGTAACGAATAAAGTTCATTTGTTATTATTGTCAATTCAGTTTATTCTGTTTGCTAAATTTAACATGAAACGTAAACTTGTGCCATAAAGAGCCGTAGCGTTTTGCCAGTCTCTGTGGTTCAGTATAAAAGACTTGATAAAACGTTTTTTGTTTGGTAACGTTGTTGGTTCGCTATAGCGCCGTTACTATGCGTGATACCGTATGCGTTACTAATGAGTGTTTATCTAATGCTAATTGCAGGTCGACGATGGATGAAAGAGTGGCGCAAGTTTGAATAACGATTGGAATAATGACCACACTGGCTGGTTACATGAAAAGCAAAGGCTATAAACTCCAAATGGAGGAAATTAGGTGTACACATGAATTATAAACGGTGGATTAATAGGACGACCAAACCCATTCTTTTTTCACGTTCTCTGCAGTTAACAGTAAAAGTAAAAGTTTTATATAAATCAGGCAAAAATGTAAATAAATTCTTGTCGTGACCCTCGGACTGCTCAAAGTTGTGGTGATAATGCAGCTTTAAGAAGTCGGAATGAGCTGCCGCGAATTCATCTAAGTTAATGTCCGTAAGGGTAGACTATTAGATTTAGCTGCTGATTTATCCAAACGCATGGGGGGGGGGGGATAAGCAGCAATAATTGGGAAGGCGCAATCAAGTAAACTAATCTTAAGGGCCGTTTTCAAAATAAGTCCATAACCCCCAAAAACAAAAATTTCAAAATTGAAAAATAAAGCAAAGAAAAACAATCTTTGTTTTTGGGGGTAACATAGCCTTTTCCTCATTCGACCTACCCATCAGCCAGTATTCAATCAACATGGCAAATTTTTACATATTTATATCGTTATGCCTGGCGCCTCTCTCTCTGTATTTCACCTTCAGTCTCTCTCGCTCTCTCCTGTCTTCTTCTCTCTCTCTCTTTAAGCCATCACACCTTCGATTGCTGGGCAAAGCCAGCCACACTTTCCCAGCTAGCCATCTACCCCAGAACGTCTGCACTCGTCTTCGCTGTACTAAACTCAATGCCATCCCTTTTTCTTTTTGCTCTTCTTCCCGCTTCTTGCCTCCTTTTCTCTCCGACGACAATCATTCGTCTGTTTCTCTTGAAGTGGATATAACGTTGCCTTCGAATGAGTTTCCCAGAATCCAATTCATAACAATATAAACTAAAATGATTGCTTGAGTTTTTGTTTTGTTTTACATTTTATTCAAAGTCGGCTTCTACGAGAAAAAGAAAAACATTTTTGCAGTGCGCACAGCGACATCATTTACCCCACAATCTAACAAGGCTGAAAAGATTCCGATGTGATCAGTTTGATCGAAACTAAAATTGCATTTGTACAATACGAAAGCATTTACTAGATTATAACAGAACGAATCTGTTCAGGCATGAGTCTTCTTGTCGTTTCTGCCGTTTTCTGTCATCTATAGAAAACAAGGCGAATATGACGTGCACAATACGACATACTGACTGCAGTAACCAACCAGCTAGTCATTTTCACTTCCATACAATCGCCAATGTAACGGGCCAAACGACAGCCACCAAAAGATTTCATAGAAATATGCTACTCATATGCCACCTGGTGGCAACCGAAGAGTAACTTCTAGGTCTTATGGCGGGATTGGTATACATGTTCCAGTCACGATCCGTGAGTGCAACCGTTTCCGTTTCTATTGTAGCATTTTTTGCGTGTCAAAATTTGTTTAGCATAATTTAGATTCTTAATAATAAGTAACACAGCAAGTGACGAATAAAGTTCATTTTTTATTATTGTCAATCTAGTTCACCGTGTTTGCGAAATTTAGCATTAAAGCTAAACTGACGCCATAATGAGCTGTAGCTTTTTTCGATCATCTATGAGACAGTATAAAAGACTTGATGAAGCAAATTTCGTATGGTAAGTATGATAGGTAAGTATACGCTTAGTCGGGTTGGTGCAATGGTTCGAGTGATATAAGCTTGCAGCTATCACTTGTGACTCCAAATCACGAACCAAGCACACGGTCATTCCTCCAATAATGTGACCGTACTTAGTGCTCGTTGCATTCGAATCCGTTCGAATCAACGTCCTGACTTTTTCTTTCAGGCACGGGCATGGCTTAGGTGATAGTTCCCGAGGCGATTGAGGTTGGGTTTAATAGACGTTTGATTTTGATCACAACATTTAGCGTGCACTAAAAATTGGAGACATAGTCTTCAAAGATTCCACGCTGAAAAGGAATAAAGAGTCTGACGATGACTTGCTGTAAAAGCCAATCATGAATTTGAAGAAATGGATACCAAATGATTGTAAAGGTCGCCACTGTGGCAGCGCCAATCTGGACCAAATTCTTTAGTTGGGAGGGAAGTGAGGAATCTTTAGGTTGACAGGAAGCCAGCAAATAGAAGCCAGAAAATAGAAGTATTGCATGATACAACTCCATCTGCTTAAAGTTTAAGGCAGCTGAAAAGGCAATTGCTGCTAACACATTCTTTCCCTGAGAAACAAAATTGATTGCCCAAAAGGTCAACCCCAACGAAACACAATTGTACTGAAAATGACCATAATCTATAAGGGTAAGTCCAGAGTGTGAGGACAAAGCAAAGAAAACCCATTTATACTTATTACTCATCTTCAAGCTTCTAATGTAAAAATAAAGTGCACTGACAAAGAAAATACAATCAGACACAAGGACGGACATCCTCATGAAATATTGGTGGTCAAAGTTTTCAAATCCCTGAGACACATGGAGTTTTACATAGTCTTGGTTGATTTTCATAGCCACCGATCCAGTTAGGTAGCTTTGATATGCTGTGAGAGGAGGGTAATCCAGTCCCCAGTTCAATAAATCATTGTCTGTTGTATTTCTATACCTGATGAGATGGATATTCTATGAATAATATCAGCCAACCTATCTTGACATCAAACCTACCAATCCTGTATGGGTAAGTTAACCGTAATTTCCATCCAATGTCTTTGAGCTTCATAATCTCCAAATTTTGGAGGTTGATTTTTGCCAGAATATGGGAAAACTGAGACACCCAGTTTAATGATGATTGTAGTCAAAGCAATCACTTCTAACTTGTAAGGGACCTCCATAGTGAATCCTTACTACGCTATGACTACTATGACGAAAATCACTAAAAATAAATAACAAAACGAAAAAAACAAACAAAAAAAACAAAAATAGCTGAGTTAATTTAGTGTCTTCAAGTTGCAGCCTGCAATTATGGGTAAAGTATACATTTCAACTTGTCTCATCCTTTTTTGTGTGTTAATATGACAATGCAATTGTTGAGTTAAAGGATTTGTATGTTGTATATAGAGGTGGATTGATTGTTGAAAGTTTTGATGACTGCAATTATGTAACTGATTTATTAAAACCAATGGTTTGATTCCAGCAGCTTTTTATGGTATTATGCTGCTACTGGCTGTCGTGTCACTGATGGCTGGGTGGACCATGGGTGTGCCGATGGATTCGTCTTCTTCCGAGTACGGTAGTTATTCATACCAGACGACTACTGCTGCGCCGTACTACACCACGACGTATGCTGCCCCCAGTTATTACACTACAAAGGCGCCCGAGTACTACCCCACAACATATGCGGCCCCCACTTACTACACCGAAGCTCCCAAGTATTACAGCACCAAGGCTCCTGATTACTACACCACCACGTATGCAGCTCCGACTTACCATACGGAGGAACCAAAATACTACTCCAAAGCCATTATTTTTTTCCTCGTTTGCTTACTGATTTGGGTCTTCACACACCGTAAACTTGTAAGTAAACCATTAACCTTTCAATGTTGTATTTTTTTGTAGATATAGCTTAGATATTCCCCTTGTTGTGTGAATTTTTTAAAATATCTATCTGATCTCTAGTCATGATCTATAAATTCCTTTATTACACCCCCTTTTCCTTTTCCCCCTTTTTCCCCCACCCCCTTTTTCAAAAGAAAGAAAGAGGGGGTGGGGGAAAAAGGGGGAAAAGGGGGAAAAGGGGGAAAAAGGTGGTTTAATAAAGGAGCAAATCAGTAAGCAAACGAGGAAAAATAATGGCTTTCAGAAAGTTCGTTCGACGCGCCACCATACGGCATAGGACGAGCATAGCTTTGATCATTCCTCTCAGCCCTATCCCCGATCGTAGTCTTTACCTCTTAGTCTGTGGTTAGATTTAGGCTGCGTAAAAACAAAAACAAAACTTCAAAAGAAAAAAATAGTTTCTATATTATTCGCAAGATAAGTTTTTATTTTGCCAAACAGCTATATAAAAGACAATTCGACTTTTGAGTGAAAGAAAACATATTGTGTAAACAAAATCAACAACTTACGTAGGTCCTCAAGTAGGCGAGACATTGATTTCAACTCGCGTTTTTGTATTCAATTTTTTTACAGTAAGAATATCTAAAATCTAGTTGTTTTGTTTAGCCGATAAATCGAAGCACTATTATCTATTCAATAATCACATTGAAATATGTATCTACTTTGGAATACTTTATGTGAAATAAAAGTTCCTGCACCACTGGGTCGAGAGTCCATTTGTCGCTGGATCACGAGTCCGTTTGTCGTTGAGAATAAAACACAAAAAACAAAAATTGTCCAAAGGTCGCTGCACAGAAGTCCATTTGTCACTTGCCCGGGAGTTCCCTTGTCGTAAAGTATAGGACTTGCTGGGTTCAGCAACAGTTAATTCCGTTCCCAAACGTCGGGAACCAATAGTCCAAACGTCGCTAGACAGCTGTCCTCTTGTCGCGAACCGCTCGTCCAAGTGTCGAGGGACCATAGTCCAAATGTCCGAAAACCTGGAGTCCTTTTGAGCAACTAGCCCTAATGTCGCTATCCCTACGTGAGTCCTTGTCACTAGGGATCGGCCCCGACCCTAATCGGGGTGCATTTTGTCAATCGGGTTTCGAAATTCAGGGCTGGGCGCTCGGGGTGAAAATTTTTGAACCCCGATCTCAATCGGGGTTGTATCGGGGTGCCTAATCAGGGATGCAACCCCGATTGCAATCAATCGATCGACGTAAAAACATAATCGATCGAGTCAAAATCAATTATTATGATAAAAATCGGGGTGCTCACCCCGGTTGCCCAGATAAAACCCGACCCAAATTCGTAGTTTGAATTCAGGCGCCATTTTTGAAAATGGCGTCGGGACAAGCGGGTTAACTCGATTTTTTCGCCCAGCCCCGGCTGACGAAATAGCTCCCCGATTCAGCCCCGATTGCCTTTTCCCGGGGTGGGGCGAAGCGGTTGACCGGATTATGGCTCATCGGGGTCGATCGCTACTTGTCACAAGTAATAGAGGAATAAGAAAGTGACTGACGTGAAACCCCCCCCCGCCCTGTTTGCGAACGCACTCTTGCGGATTCCGCCATGTTTCTCGCAACTTGGTCTCCGTCACCTAGGCCAACCCTTTGGCTCTTCATATGAACCATACAGTTGGCCTAGGCCAACTAGGGCTCGGCCCCGATCACACTCCAATCCGGGACACCGCTTATAAGCTTCCCCGATTAAAATCAATCGGGGAAGTTCGGTGCGGGGATTTCTTTTTTCGGTGCGGAATGGTGCTTTAATCGGTGCTGGATCGATATCACCGCTTCAGCCATAGGGGTCTTACCCGTGACCTTGCGTTCTGATAGGCCAACGAGAATCACGTGACTAGGGTCACATTTTGTTCTTGTTGGCCGCAGGGAACTACCAATTTAGATCACTATTGATTGATAATTGGGGAAGGCAGACTTGCCGTGATCGATTGTTGATCGAGATCGATTTGATCAATCGATCGTTTTTTTCTGATCGTGAGCGAGCGACTGATCAACTGCTCAGATCGAGATCGAGATCGAAAGGTCGTTGATCAAATTCGATCACTTACTACAACGCCATCTATGATTCACAAACGCAATTTCATATCAAGCTTTGCAGACACCCTCACATGTCAAAACCAGATAAGTCAATGCTCAGTGGTAGTTCTTAGTTTGATAGAGTTATCTTCAGTTATGGCTGAACCAATTCCTTCAACATCAGTAGTGATGGACCCTTAAATTGGACCTGTAAGTAATCTGATTATATATTATATGTGTAACGACGGGGGAAATGATAAAATTAAATTTGTTATTCAAGCACTAACAATGAAGTTGAAAATGAATTCGAATCAAGAGGAAAATCTGGAAGAAAGTATCGATCTCCACCGAAAAAGGAATCATACAGCGTTTTTGTCCGACCAAAGTTTTTCAAGAAAATCAGTTCTACTGAAAAAAGCTCTGTACATCAATATTTGCTAGGATGTATTAAAACAAAAACGACAACAGTGTTTCACTCTTCATCAGTGTATCGTATTTGAAAAAAACGAGTATTTTAAAAATACAAATACTGTATTTTAAAATACTCGTCCTTCAAAATACATTTTTTCTCCCAAAACCTCATATACCAAATAATATAAAAACCAAATACAAATACAAATACGAAATAATTTTTTCTGTATTGACTTCTATTGCTCCACATTTCTTTCATTCAAACTAGTAAATCTTAAAACTAGTAAATCTTACTCTGCTTGAAAGCTGGAATTGGCTGCGTGTTGGGTGGTGGATCTGGAACCTTCGGACTTGATGGAATTATTTCTTCGTCCTCATTTCCTGAATCCACTACCAGCCATTCTGTACCATCTGCAGTGAGAAGTTGATCCGGGGGCTCATCTAAAGTATGAATCTCATTGGCTTGTGAGGCCTGACCAGAAGACTCATCGAGCAGCATCTGATTCTCTTCGTTGAGAAGATCTTTTTGTACTTGAGTCAGATTTTCCAAAATAGGCTGGGATTTTCTGGGACGTCCACGGCCTCTTACTGCTTTATTTTTAACTGTCTGTCCTGTTGTGTACGTGGCAACGTCCGATGACCCAACCGCCAGGGGCTACTCGTCGGGGGCCGCAGTGGGTTTAGGAAAGAAGCTGGACGTGGATGCGTGACTCGAGTGTTACTGAGAATACAATTACGATCGCCTTTGCGACCGAACCCAGACATAACATGGCGCAGTTGGTATTACCTTCGTGTTTTCACACCTTCTAGAATTCTTTTTTAGTGCAACTTTTGTGTTATCGCGTGTGGGGAAAACTATCTTTGTGTCGCTGGTGTGTACGGGCCCCACGAGTCGTCGGCGGCCATTACGGCGTCCCACGCTTTGCCCCACCATCTCTCTCGACTAAACGTTCTCTGGTGAGCACTACGTACGCATCTCCACTTGTTGGTTATATCCTTGGCAGCTCGGGACTTTTCTTTGTATCTGTGGCGACTGGGGCAGTGTGCTGAAGCAACCATCTTGTTATCGTGGGCAGTCATTTTTTTTCCCCCACACGGCTGTGTCGCCTCTTTTTTAACACCTGACGTGTGTTTATGTCGACGTGCCCTTGGAACTTGCGTTCATCTGGCCTGAACCCACAGCACACCCCTCTCCCGGTGCATCGGAGACGGAGACGCGCCAAGCAGCATCCAGTTTCATCAATCGCGCGTCCTTCCGAGGAGGGCGAAAATATGGCGTCGGCGAGCGACGCTATGGATGCGGCAGTGGCAGCGGCCAATCGCATCGACGCGGTTGAACAACTCCAAACGCAAATGTCGGTGCAATTGACAGGCATTGCGCAACAACTTCAGCTGTTGCTCGGCGGCGGTGGTGGCGCTGGCGGAGGCGTCGCAGGCGGAGGCGTCGCAGGAGGTGGTGGCGCCGGCGGAGGTGGCGCAGGAGGCAGTGGCGCTGGCGGAGGTGGCGCAGGAGGCGGTGGTGCTGGTGGTGGCGCTGGTGGTGGTGGCGCTCCCCAACGCCGTCGTATCGACACCTCCTGTTTGGAGAAACTGCATGGAGACGCATCCCTGGCCCAGCTCCGCTCCTGGCGGAATCGGTGGAACGATTTTTGCCACTTGAACCAAATGAACGCCTACCCGGTGAATGAGCAGATGGCGGCATTTCGGATGGCGCTGGATCCAGCCATGCAGCAGGTAGTAGAGGTGGCTTTGGGCATTCTTCCCACGTCGCCCTTATCGCCCTCTGACGTCATCGACCGCATCACGGATCACGTCCGATCTAAATGGAACATCGCATTGGACCACGTGGCGTTTGATGAATGCCGACAGCACACGTCCGAATCCTTCGACGACTTCTACATCCGCCTCCGGACGCTTGCGGACGCGGCCGACATGTGTGACGCATGCTTGGATTCTCGGATGGCGACCCGCATCATGGCCGGCATACGTGACACGGAGACGCGGAGGAAGTTGCTGGCACTCAGTCCATTTCCGACCGGTCAACAGGCTTTCAACATCTGCCGTAGTGACGAGTCGGCTAAGGCCAGTGAAAAGTCGCTGAATCACACGCCATCAGTCGCACAGCTCCAGTCGAAGAGTCAACGCACCGATAAGCCGTCCGACAACCATAGATGCAGTTCCTGCGGACGCTCAGCGCACCGAACTAACGACCCCTGCCCAGCAACCGGTAAGCAATGTCATCGATGCGGTGGCATGAATCACTTTTCTCCGTGCTGTCCGAAGAATCACAAGCCGGAGAAAACGGAAGGGGCTGGAGCGAGCGGCGGTAGCAGCGGCAGTCACGGCAACGGTGGCACCCCCGGAAGCGGCGCCAATAGCCGAGGCGATGCCGGCAGCAGTCGGCCGCGTTCTCATATGCAGCGCGTAGTCATCGGCAACATTTGTGCGAAACGTCGTCACCCCGCCCCAACCATCTCTTTACAGTGTTGTGATGCGGACGGGGCGGTTATCACCACCGTGCATAACGTAACTCCCGACGGCGGGGCAGAAGTTACAGTAGCGGGCCTCGATGTGATGCACGCGTTGGGCGTATCAGAAGGAGACCTCGTGTCCGCGGCGTTCGACCTGGTAGTGGCAGACAAGTATACCCCCCTTTTGGCTGTCGGTGAGAAGGAGATCACAGTCTGGTACGAGGAAATAACGGCAGCGATCACCTTTACGTTTTGCCCGGAGGTGGACGGCGTCCTTCTGTCATGGTTCGACTGTGTCGCCTTGGGCATTCTGCACGAGGACTACCCTCGTCCATGGAGACATTCACAAAAGAGTACGTCCATCAGTTCTGTCGGAGCGACCCAACCATCTTTTGTGTATGACGGCCCTCTTCCATTATCTCCGTCCCCAGATGAGATCCAGCGGATTGGAGACGCCATCGCCCGGGTTTATGCTGACGTGTTCGACCAGTCCGGTAAACTCACCGAAATGAAAGGGCCGGAGATGGTCATCGAATTAAAGGACGACGCGGAACCGTATTATGTCAACGGCGCTCACCCAATCCCGTTCGCGGACCGGGCGGAAGTAAAGCAACTGCTGGACGGACTCGTGGAAAAAGGTATCATCATCCCCATGACCGAAGCGTCCGAATGGGCAGCTCCCCTGGTCATCACGCGTAAATCTGATGGATCTTTACGTATCTGTGTTGATCACACCAAGCTGAATCGTCACGTGCGGCGGCCTACTCATCCTACCCGAACTCCGAGAGACGCAGTGGCCGAGATCAGCGGCGATGCCACCTATTTTTCAACGTTTGACGCGGCCAGCGGGTATTTCCAAATTCCACTACACCCGTCTTCGCAGCATTTAACCGTGTTTATGACCCCGTGGGGCAGATACAAGTTCCTGCGAGCATCCATGGGATTGAGCAGCTCCAGTGACGAATACAACAGACGAGCTGATTTAGCGTTCCAAGGTGTCGACAATACCGTCCGCGTCGTGGACGACCTCTTTCGATACGACTCAACCTTTCCAGCACACGTGATGGGTGTCTGCGCTGTCCTATCGGCGGCCCGGGACGCAGGTATCACGTTCAACATCAAGAAATTCCAGTTCGCCCAACCGCAAGTTCAATGGGTGGGCTTCCAAATCCAGCAGGGAGGTGTTGCTGTAGACCCTGATAAAGTGCGAGCCATCTCGGACTTCCCGCGCCCGACGAACATCACCGAGCTCCGATCGTTTATGGGGCTCGTCGAGCAGCTGGCCGGATTTTCCACGGAGGTGGCCGCTGCCAAGGGCCCCTTGCGTCCTCTATTGAGCGCCCGCAACGCATTCATCTGGACCGAAGACCATGACAGCGCGTTCGCGGCCATCAAAGCCGCACTCACAGCGCCGCCCATCTTGGCCCATTTTGACCCATATCTGGAAACGTCCCTCCAAGTGGATGCTTCCCGCAAGCACGGGATGGGTTACGCCCTATTACAGCGCCATGGATCGATTTGGAAGCTGGTGGATGCCAACTCCCGTTGGTGTACCGACACCGAGTCAAGATACGCCATAGTGGAGTTAGAATTGGCGGCGGTCGAATGGGCGATGACCCGCTTGTACCTG
The DNA here is from genome assembly GCF_020631705.1 of Daphnia magna. Lineage (NCBI taxonomy): Eukaryota > Metazoa > Arthropoda > Branchiopoda > Diplostraca > Daphniidae > Daphnia > Daphnia magna. The sequence goes on from NC_059188.1 coordinate 5,699,316, forward strand.
CTGGGCCTACCCCACTTCCGGCTTGTCGTTGACCATCAAGCTCTCGTCACCATCCTCGACAAATATACGCTAGACGCCGTCGAAAATCCAAAACTGCAGCGTTTGAAAGAGCGCCTTTCCCCTTTCATCTTCACAACGGAGTGGCGCAGAGGCCGCGATCATGCCATTCCCGACGCTTTATCTCGAGCTCCTGTTCATGACCCGGGTCCAGACGACGAAGCAGCCAACACGGACACCTCGTCTTTTGCCCGACACGTCGTTCTGGGTCAGATCCAGGTATTGCAACGAGACACCGACGGCACTACGGAGCCAGATCCCGGCGCCGAGCCCGACCACCTGCCGGACCCCATGCTGGACCAACTGAGAGCGGCGGCCGTGGTTGATGCCGAATACAGAGACCTTAAGGCGGCCATTTCGTCTGGTTTCCCTGCTCCTCGAGACAAAACGACAATGTCTGTGCGCCAGTATTGGTCCATTAGAGAAGCGTTATCGGTCGATAACGGGATCGCCCTTTTCGGCCGCCGGATCATCGTTCCGCAATCCGCCCGGCGCGAGGTACTAGGGAAGCTCCATGCGGCCCACCAGGGGATTGTGCGGATGAAGCGGCGGGCCCGGCAGACAGTCTATTGGCCGGGAATTTCCAACGAGATCACCTTTCTGGTAGAGAGCTGCCAACCATGTCAGGAGCGGCGGCCTCATCACCAACAGGAGCCCCTCTTGCGTGACCCCCTGCCCACGCGGGTGTTCGAGGACGTCTCCACGGATCTTTTCCAGTTTGGCCAGCTTCACGTTTTAGTGTACGATCGCCTATCGGGCTGGCCCGTCGTTCATCGATGGTACCATGATCCGTCCGCCCGTGAGGTTTCTCAGGCCATCGTGGAATCTTTCACCAATCTCGGCGTCCCGGCAAGGCTTCGGTCCGACAACGGCCCCCAGTTTGAGGCCCATGCCTTCCAGTCTATGCTGCGCAACTGGGGAGTCGTTTGGGGCAATTCGACTCTGGGTTATTCCCAAAGCAACGGACATGCCGAGGCGGCGGTGGCGGCCATGAAGGATCTCGTAGCCAAAATCGCGCCAACCGGCGACGTGACGTCAGAAGCTTTCGCCCAGGGAATGCTGGAGTTCCGGAATACTCCCAGAGAACATGGACTCTCTCCGGCAGAGATGGTGTTCGGCCATCAACTGCGATCCATCGTTCCGGCGCATCGATCTTCCTTCGCGACCCGGTGGCAGCAAGTTATGGAAGCAACGGATCGCCAAGCGGAACTCGACGCTGCCATTAAACTCCGCTATGATGAACATGCCAGGCCATTGGGGCCACTTTCTGTCGGCACAGCCGTACGCGTCCGGGATCCGAAATCCAAACGGTGGGACAAAGTCGGGGTCATCGTGGCCATCGGTCGGTACCGGTCGTACCGCATCAAATTTGCGAGCGGACGCGTCCTATGGCGTAATCGACGTTTCATCCGCCCCATGTCGGTGATCCCAGACAGCAAGGCAATTCCTGCCGGCGGGGCGAGCGGCGATGGTGACCACGAGCCGAGCTGCGGCCTAACGGGCGTGAACGACACACACACTCCTCCCGATGCAGCAACTGTTCCGGCCACGAGCGATCAACGTCCCAGATCGATTGTACGGCGCGGCACGCGCACACGAAGAAACAAAGTCCATTTTGAGTGTGAAGGATTCTAATAATTGGGCCCATCTGTGTCAGTTTGCCTTTACTTTGCGGCCCCGATTACGTGTAAGGTGCCCTTATTCATTCCCCTTATTTCATTCACTCTTATTGTGTGCGTTCCCGTTTCCCAACCTTTGCGCCGGTATTGGTTTATGCCATTATTTTTGTTTGTGTTAAGCGGTTCGCCGCTCGTTATTCGCCTTCACCGCTTGGGACGGGTTGTTGTGTACGTGGCAACGTCCGATGACCCAACCGCCAGGGGCTACTCGTCGGGGGCCGCAGTGGGTTTAGGATAGAGGCTGGACGTGGATGCGTGACTCGAGTGTACTGAGAATACAATTACGATCGCCTTTGCGACCGAACCCAGACATGACAGTCCAAGGTTCTGTCTTGCCGACATTCTTGTCACTGAATCAGAGGATATGCCAAGTTATTAGTTTATGCCATTACGTATTTTAAGAATGTTCAATAACTTAAACACTTACCGTGGGTATTATACAAGTTCTTCAGAACGCACAGTAATAAGAAACAATCCCATTTGTAGAGAACTAGAGATATACGTTAAAGAAACTTGTGGTTTAATGAAAACACACACGAGACAAACAGACGACGAAAAATGCAATTGAAAGTTTTGAAACTAGAAAAAGCTATTGCAAAACGTTTTGCAGGTGAAATAACGCTGTCAAAATGAAGTTACTTTCGATTCATACACTGTACTGCTGCCAACTTACAAACTTCAAATCTTTGAAAAAAAAGTATTTTGTATTTGTATTTGTATTTTATTCACTTTCAGCGTAAACGACCAATACAAATACAAATACTTTCCCACATAACACAAGGCAGTCCGTCGGATGTCCGACAAATGTCGGGGTCGGATGTTGAGTACATCTTTTTGATATCCTCCGGACAGCCCGATATCCGATTTGGATGTCCTATGGATGTAATTTTTTTTGGTTTTGACCGCCCTCAACAGCGCCGTCGGACATTCTAAGGATATCCGAACGGGCTTTCATTTGGCTATAAATATGACATGTATTGGACCTCTAATCTAGAAAAAACGTTAGACTATGTCAGGATTCGAACTCGGGTCTCCCGCATCTCAGACGAATATTATTCCACTGTGCCAATCTATATATATATTATGTATAATTTTCGAACAATACAATCGAATTGTTGTAAAACACATGAGCAAATTCGATAACAAATCACATACAGGATTTTTAAGAAGTCAAGATGATGTCGAACTTAGGTTAAACCAGAAGTGTATAAATTTAAATTAAACAATTTAGGATGAATATTTTTTGAATTTTAAACTTCAGTATGATTTATTAAGTTTAAAGTAGTTTATTATTATTTGAAATTAAAATCCTATCACAAGTATACTTGCTTTGAATATTATTAGATGCCGAATAATATTTATTTTCTGTAAGTTAATTTCCAATGGCTTGGTTCTCGTAAGCGAAATGGAAAGCCTGTGCAAACAAACTCACAACTTACATATATTTTATTAATTTTTTGTAATAAATTTAAAAATTAACCATCCGGCAAATAGATAATTACTCCTTTATTTTTTCAATTTTTCGTATTAAATGCTGGACTTAAAATAAAAATATGTTCAAAGGTAAAATTTGAACACGGTTAAGTTTTCCTCTTTTGGAAACAAAAAAATTTTGACAATTAATAATAAAACTTAGTGATCGGCCCCAATTAGTTCTAATCGAGTTAACCGCCCCGCACCGATAAAGTGCATTCGGGGTTGAATTGAGGTATCACTTTTTCAACTGGGGCGGTGCGGGGAAAAATTTGAGGTTAACCCGTTGCCCCAAAGCAATTTAAAAAAAACGCCGTTCTTTCGGTTTCAGAGTTAAAATCGGGGCGAGAGGGTAGAACGAGCTATTATCGGGGTTGTTATCGGATAGATCGGGTGAAACAGTCAATCGATAATGTTTTTTGCATTGATGAATCGATTGATTGCAATCCAATTGATTGCAAACCCCAATTGAATTCGGGGAGAAGAATTTTCCACCCTGAGCCACGCCTCGTTGGCCCGAAATAAGAAACCCGATTTTCAAAAAAGCGCCCCTATTGGCTCGAGGCCGATCCTTAAATGAAACAATTGAAAATCTTCTTGGCTGTTGGAAGGAGGTCCGTAGAATATAATTTTCGCACATCCATTGCACTTCCAAGGTGACTAGCCGACGGACATCCCTGGGACTACCCATTGAGTACATAGATATCTAACGGATGTTCGGCCATGATTCGGACATCCGACGGCAGAAATGTGCTATATGGGTTAAATAAGAAACAGCCCAAATACAAATACTGAATAAAATACGTATTTTATGTATTTTATTTTAAAATACTTGTATTTTAATACCCAAATACGATACACTGCTCTTCATTAAGCAATGCTAGAAGAAATGTTATTGTAAGTATGCTAAAGTGTCTCTTGCTTTTGATAATAACTTTCATTGATGTTAAATTTTGTGTGATTTAGACCTTTCATAAAGCAAGATTGAATGAGTTCAATTTGGAATTTGCTGCTGGCAAAAAATCTGTGAGTTCCAACGAGAAAGTTTCTCATAGTGTAGAAAAGCACTTAGTCAATCTCAAAGATCCACCTGTTACAAAACAGATCTTGACCCAATCAGATCTCGACACAGCAATAATGGTAATAGGAAAGCTATGGAAATATAAATTATGGATGTGTTTATCTACTAACATTTTCAATGTTTCAATTCCAGAACTTCATTATCAAACATACTCTCTCTTTGAGTGACGTGTTTGAAGTGAGGTTGAGGTTGTGAAGTTTTTTACTCAAAGACTTGAAATGGAATATTCTAATACAAAAACCAGTTTAATTATGGCCCTTGAAAATGCCCTGCATGTCGCAACTACGGCTGATATGTGGTCTTCCCGTAGACGGAGTTTCATTGGCATGACCGTTCATTGGCTTGGTAGTGATTTGCTCAGACGAAGGGCTTGTTTGTGTGTTCGCCGTGATATCGGCTCCCACACACATGATGTCATCGCCAAATGTACTGAAAGTGTGCACAAGGAATTCGGCATATCATCAAAAGTTAATTTCACCACCACTGACAATGGTAGTAACTTTCTAAAGGCTTTTAAAGTGTTTAGTGCATCATCCACTACCTCAGAATCAGAAGATGGGGAATATGAAGACTTGGATTTTGACGACGATTTCGTTTATATTGACCTCGGGGAAATATTTGATAATTATGCAATGGACTGCGCGGTGAAGGAAGCATCAGCCAATTCTGAAGAGTCATCCGATGATGACAATATTGAAATACGTGATCAAAAAAAAGAACGAATTAAGCTTCCGAGACACATGAAATGTGCGTGTCATCTTCTTAACCTAATTGCAACTACTGATATTTACAATATCTCGAATATAACTTTCAAAAAACTGAAGAAGCGCCTTGACGCCAAGTTACAAACAATGTGGAACAAACAGGCGCGCAGTTCATTAGCGTCAGATTTTATAAAGAGCAAATTAGGAGTTTTACTCGTCTAGATGGAATTCCTTGTATTACGCCATCGAATGTATTACCAAGTTAATTGAATAAACAAATGACGAGCTTTCAGAAGTGTTTCAACATTTCAAGATTGCGCCGTTATCAATAACTGAGCAAGAGTTCCTTTTCGAATATGTTAGAGGAATAGAGCCATTCCTTCAGGCCCTGGACGTGCTTCAAAACGAAGAAAAAATGTCCCTAGGTTGTGTTCTTCCCACAGTGACATTGCTAAAGGAAACAATGAGTGCATTTTTCAACGACGAAACAATTGTACACTGTCAACCTCTAGTTCTGGCTGTATTGAGTGGTCTTGAAAAAAAGGTTTTGTGGGATGTTCAAAAACAGCTTTCTGCGGCTCGCTTCAGTATCTGACCCAAACTTCAAAATAATTTGGGCTGATGAAGAAGGGGCACAGCAACTAACTGCATTACTCAGATCTGCAGTACGTCGTCACAAGGGTTCAAATATGAACCTCGAACTCGGGTAATCCATTTTATCTTCTCACTTATCTTTTAGATTACGTGTTTATGTTCATTCGTTTCATTTACAGAAGCAAAAACATTCCTTCACCCACAAAAAAACCTTGATTTCTTGATGGATTAAAGAGAAAACGAGCATCTCTGGAAGCTGATGGGGTAGACAGTTTTCTAAGTGATTGAATGGCAGAACTAAGTTCTTTGGAGCGATTCCCAACAATAAAGAAGATATTTCTGTAATTATTTCTCAAGTCCTTTCCTAAATTTATTTTTTCAACTATTTAATTTTCTTTTTCTTATTGGTAATTGATAGGGAATATAATAGTGCTCTGCTATCTTCAGCCGCCTGTGAGCGAGTTTTTAGTACCACGGGCTTAAATTTCACGGCAAACAGAAGTAAATTATCTAATCATAATTTTGAAATGTTAGTTTTTTTTTAATTGAACGGTACGTGCTGCCGGTTTTGGTCAATGAAACCATCAAAAACAATTCAAAAATAATAAAAACCTTGTGTTAATTAAAAATTTGTAATTTTTTAAACACTTCGCTCGAAAAAAGCTCGGCTGAGTGAGCGATCGATCATTTTGCAAAAGTGATCGATTGAGCGAGCGATTGATCACTTTTCTTAAATGATCAGTGAACGAGTGATTGATCACTTTTTGGTGATCGAACGGCATGTCTGGGGGAAGGCACCGATCACTGATATCACTGCACCGAACACCGAAATCACTTCACCGATTAAGATTATCACCGCACCGGATTGACTAAAAAGCTCCCCGATTGGCGGAGGGCCGAGCGCTAAGGCCAACTCTTTTTCAATGTATTTTTACAAGGGATCACGGGATGCCACCTTCTTTTGTTTTCAGCAGACAATCAGCTGGTTGATGTTTGTTTTGTTTTTTATTTAAATGTTTTATTTTTAAACGTTATTTAAATGTGAATTTTAATTTTATGTAAGTTTTATTTGTGTTTGTGATAATTGTAGTTAAAATCCACTTTTTAAATTAAAAAACAACTTGCTGTGTTTAACTCGTAGACAACATTAAAACAATTTTACATTAGAAGTAAGAATATTTTGTTAATTTCTAGGTAATATAATTTATTGATTATCATTCAACGAATTTTATGTAGGTTTAATAAAATGCTTAAATGTCTGACAGTATGATTTCAGTCATAGCTTTAAATTTCCATTCATTGTGTTGGCTGCGTTTTCCATCTACGATGGAAATTACACTGTTAGATTCAGAAAGTAAACCATTGTGGGAATTGGAACATCATGGGAACCAACGCACAATTTTGTATGGAAAAATGAGCTGCGTTGTAAAAAGGTGTCATCATATACCACGGAAAATTCTAAACAATACCTTTAACATTAAAATTTACCTGTTTTCTAGAACTAAGTACCCATGAATTTAATATTAAAAAGTAGCTCGTTCACTTACCTTTCACACAAAATTATTGCTAGTATCCTTCGGTAAATTGTAAAAGTTTCACAAATATTTTTTCGTGACCCCCTTTTTTCCCTGTGTGAATTCCTTAGAAGAAAAACAGACTCGCAAGAAACATGGCGGAATCCGCAAGAGTGCGTTAGCAAACATGGGGGGGGGAATACGCGTCAGTCACTTCCTCTATTCGCTAATTCCCCCTTGGTTTACCAAGGAGGAATAAATTTTTTTATTCCACTCCCCTTTTCTGAGTTGCTACCATTTTTTCCTTATTTCGTTTAAACGGCATTATAGATTTTGATGCTGGATAGCTGGTAATTAGCGTCTCGTGGCACTACTAATTACGAGTTGAAAATTTAAATTTATTATTTGGGGGAACAACGGGGTATTTCATGTTTTTCGAGAAAAAGGGCGGAGCTACACGCTCCATGTTTCACAGATCACCACAGATCATCCATGGTAAATCTTATAACAGTAAATATTTTTTGGTTGTGTTTTTAAAATTTCTGTATCAGTGTTGCAAATACTACCCTCTCCTGTCACATTTGTTACCATTGTGTTTCCCCTTTTTGTATAGTTATGATTTCCATCCCTAGATGCCAGGTCAAGCATGAGTCAACATTAGATCTTTCTGAAAATCAGAGAGTGAGTCGGGATTCGGCCAGACGTCCGACAGGACGTTAGGAGCCCTGTGTTAGCTAGCTACCCTTCGCGTGAGTCATTAAGAAGGAGCCCCTCATATAGCACATTTCTGCCGTCGGATGTCCGAATCATGGTCGAACATCCGTTAGATATCCATGTACTCAATGGGTAGTTCCAGGGTTGTCCGTCGGCTAGTCACCTTGGAAGTGCAATGGATGTGCAAAAATTACATTCTACGGAACTCCTTCCAACAGCTAAGAAAATTTTCAATTTTTCCATTTGAGGATCGGCCTCTAGCCAATCGGTGCGCTTTTTTGCCAATCGGGATAAAAAACATAATCGATCAACTGTTTTACCCGATCCATCCGATAACAACACCGATAATAGCTCGTTCTACCCGCTTGCCCCGATTTTAACCTTGAAACCGTAAAAATGGCAATTTTTAAAAAGGCGATTGGGCAATTGGGTTAACCTCGATTTTATCCCCGCACCACCCTGGTTGAAAAAATGGCACATCAATTCAGCCTCGAATGTCCTTTTTCGGTGCGGGGCGGTTAACCCGGGCAGAAATTTTGTCTTCGTCCAATGTTGTTGCCGGTCCAGAATCGGTCATCGGTTCAAGTTCCAAATCGCACATCGGCCCGGGTCGTTTTCAACTTGAAATGTCATGCTTTTCCCGTTTCTAATATGCCAATGTTGTTAAATTAAGGCTCGTCGATGTTCTACCAGAATAAAATTTTAATGTTCGCACTGCAGACATGGGCTAGGTTAGGCGAATAAAGTTGGAAATGACCCGGACCGATGTGCGATTCGGGTTTGCAGCCAAAAACGGCGCAAAACCACATTGGGCCAACATTAAATATTTCAACATCCAAAATTAAAGAGTAGCTTAAAGCAAAACAAAAGCTTTATTCATCGTAAAATGAAGGACAGAATAACCTATCCGGATTTGCCAAATTTGAAACCTTTACCACTATACAACAACTTCATCATTCAGACGCATTATCCACTTAGCTATTTCTATATATTTCTAGTTATATATTTTCCGGAGTAATTCGGGAATTCGGTTGAAAACTTAAAACTGAAACAATTTCCCACTGAAAATCAAAGTTAGTTAACATTTAGTATTTGGTTACAGTTATATTCAAACAATTAGTGGTAGATGTTTATTTCAATTTGACACCAACACATTGTAAGGACTCCCACTAGAGTTAAGACTTTAAGTAAAATTAAGTTAACTGCATTTAGTTAAGTGTTTGTACAATCTTATACTCCTTTTCCCCACCATTGACCTCCTTTCCCTCGTTATCTCTTTTATGACTGTCTTCCGCTTGACCGAGGTGTCGATGACACCCAGTCTTATCATTGACCTTGTTCTTTCTTTACCACCAGTTCGCATGGCATGCGAACTGGTGGCACATTCCTTCATCTTTATTGCCCACGCTAACCTTATAGCGTCCGCATCTTGGGTGTGGTGTAAAACCCTACGCTTCTTAGATGTTCGAGTTAGTTCCCCTTTTAGCAGTCGTGTGTAGTTGTTGCACTTTGTGTTCCCTACTATCGTGTAGAACCCTAATAACAAGTGTTGGAGAAATAAACGATTCGTGCCAAGACTCACCGTACGCACTGTGTCCTCTTATACATCGCCGCTCCCCACTGCCAGTCCGACCCGTGCTTCCAGACCCGACGTCGCGGCACTCGCCGTCACCAACAAGGCGTCAACATGTCATCAACTCCAGCGTAAGTAAACTTCAATCTAACCTAGCTAGCTGTCCTACCTTTTGTTCTTTTCATATACGGGCAGCCGACGTGACTGACTGACGGATCTTAACAAAAATGACCATAAACCACCCACACCATCCGAAATACTACCTTTAATTGTACTTATACTATTTTATGCATTTATCACTCTGCTTGCGTGCAATCGAATCAGTCACGTCAGACGTGGCGGATTAATTATTGCAACATTACAAAAACAGCAGCGAAAAAGGAAAAGGTCAAGGACTGAGAGAAGATTATGTATTTATATTATACTGTACTTTATTTATTACTGTATTTAAAAAACCAATTTAAAATTTTTTTTTTATTGCAGTGAAATAATTTTTTTTTAGTTAGTATCAGTAAAACTATTGGTATCGCTATCGCCGGTTCTAGCCAAAAAATGTGTCGGTATTGGAATCACCGATAAAAAAATTTGTCGTTATCCTATCCTAAAACGGCGATAAATTAGTAAAAGTATCGTTAACAGCTCTGCCAATAGGTGGCTTTAAAAAATTAAATCTTTGTTCGGATTTTTGCGCAGGGTACTGTTCGTCTTACCCCTACCCCCTTAAGTAGCAAAATTTAAATAAGTAATAACTTCAGAACTATGGGTCTAAATCTTCAAAAATGTACAGCAATCGATAGGCCTTAACACATACTTTTGATATTATTTAAAATTTGGGCAAAAAGTAATAGAGGCCATAAGTATTCGGCAACTACACACTTATTCATCCTAAAGGCACTACTAGGATTTCTTTATTCTGTACTGAAATCCTACAATGACGACTTAAAGACGATTTTAGCGGGTATTGATGACCGGCAAAAACTGCTCTAATACACGTATTTTTATGGTCACCAAAGCTATCATTTTGGCGTTACTGGGACGACTTTTGCACCATAAAATATTGTATTCTGCCATCGGATTCGAATACGGGTCTCCCGCATGACAGTCGAGTAGTCTACCATATACGCAACATTCATTTATATTTAAGGTATTTTTAGACTGACATATTTTACAGTGAAATAGTTTTGGCTCCCATAATTAAGAAATGAATTTTCGAAGAAAATTAAGCATTTAATAAATCGACACTTTGCGCTTTTTGACCAAAATACCAAAAGAGAGAAAAATAACTGTTATGAGTTTCGATCATTGGACTCTCACATCATAGACTGAGCTTCTTCTTGTTAACCAATCACTACGAAAAATGATTGAAAAAACAATTCTGGATTATTATTTGATGTGGTGTACGCAATTCATACAAAGTTGAACCCCAACGCTACACTGTTAATTGTGGCAACGTGGCTTTTATAGAAATGGATCAAAATAAGACGTCTTCTAAGGGACGTGATTAATTTTTTAAAAGGACCATGGCTTAAGCGCGTCCTTATAACGTCCTTTGGTGGTCCAGTACTGCATGTCCTAGTAAGACAGATTTCGGATGATTTTCTGGATTAAATTGTTATGTTGAATATATATTCCTATTTAATTACGGTTACTACATAAGTTGTCCTTGCGTATATACTGTATATTGTCACGTGGTCAATGACCAAGCTTTTTGATCCGGCTTGTATTTAGTACAACCAGCCGTATGACGCTAATTCTACCACTATATATTCGCCATTTAGTCATGTATCGCTCTCAGTCTTACTCTTACTGCGCGTGAATACACGTAGTGTTACATGGTGGAGATGCAAGACCTTTGGTAAGTCCTTTTTGTTTGTTTTAATTAATTTTGTTAACGTTGTACAGGGGAGGTAACTGCCAAGGCCATCTGAAAGTCGTCAACTCAACTGTTGTACGCACCTGAATCTGTTGGGGTATGAGGTCACAGCACCAACTGTGTGAAAGATGAGGGAAGTTATAGTAACAGGAGCAGCAGCCATTATCCTTTCAGCAGGCATATCATATCACGTTCAGCGAAAGGAAACCGAAAGATGGAAGGACGTGGAAGAGGAAGATGGATCGGTTGGACACAGGGAAGTGCAACTGGAGTGGGATTTCGCAGATTTTAGGACATCGAATATCAGCAGCCATATCCTGGGGCTTAGAGAAGGGGGGAAGAAAAATGGGCATGGACAACCACAGGCGCCAGTACGACAAAAAGCAGGCGCAGTGCACGCGATGGCCACTCAAATTAAATTCTAATCGCCACCCGCCTTCGATAGGGAAGACGGGTATGATGTTCAACAGTGGATGCATGGGTACAAGAGGATTGAGAGATATAATCAATGGGGGAATGACGAACTCCACGACCCCGTCGAGTGGTCGCTTAGAGGGGCAACACAGAAGTGGTACCCTTACTAGGGTGCCACGAGACAACTGGCAGCCGAATAGCAGGATGTAGCAGGACCCCCAATTGTGCCAGATGATGTATGACAAAAACTTCAACACTGGCGCACCTATAGAGAGGACTCAAACCGAGTTTACAGGAGAAACTTTGGAGTTTGAACAGAGTCATGGAGATGGTTGGTGAACCTGTCAGACACACCCCAGAAGGCTTTGTCACCAGGTTTTAGCTTAGGATGTGTGCCTGTTTCTATGCTTGTGTACCATAGAGACATCTGGCGTGGAACTGAAAAACATTTTTCCAAGCCAAATGCCGAACAGCCGTAAATTACTTGGTCATGGCCCCTACTAAAAGAGAATATTGTTTTATTTTCAGCCCAATTGAAAAATAGAACGGCATTTGATTGTTTCGTGTGCCAACTCATAAATTTGCTGATTGGCAAAAGGTGATTCCCAAACCTGGATTATTCCAAAGTTTGTATGTGCGAGATGCATTTCGATAAGAATGAAATTGTGAGAGGAATTCTAGTTAGAGACACATTTATTCCTTCATTACGTCGCCATTTGCTTACAAAGAGTGTTATTCCATCGAATGATCTATGCGGTAACTGTTATATCATTGTTTAAAGTTTTTTTATTAGTTTGCAAGCTTACAGTTGTCGATCTTGCCGTAAATCGTAACCTTCCCGGTGGGAGAAGACGGTTGGTTTATTTCAACCGAAAGCTCCTTATTCATTTGCCTAATTTTTAAGTTATTAACACCATCCAAGTGTAATAGGCAGCAGCAATCCCTCCCAGCAACAGCAACCCCACCCAGGAAGAAGGTCGTCACGTATGCAACCTTCCCTTAGGCTAACTGTTAATCACAGAAGTAAAAGTTATTGTAAACCCTTTCTTTCTTAGCCTTCAATCTTCAACATAAAAGTACATGATTGTAACATAATATACATAATACACCCCGTACTACAATAATCTGATTTAACCAACTAAGACTTGAACCTAAGTCATCACCGAGAACAATTAAGACTTAGAAAGAAGTAATCCATACCAGACAATCTCAACAACTGAAAATATCCAACAATTACGAACACAGAAACAAGAAGCAAGTCAAGCGACGCAAAATTCGCTGCATTTTTATACTTACTACATTATAGAACAAACTCTAAAAGTAACAGATGGTGTAACAGCAGGAACCATTGCAAATGCTACTAAAACACTCAAAGACGACAAAATCGCACAAGGTAGAAACACCAGAACACTCGAAAGTTTACTCGAACAACTACACACAGCAGATATCTACCCTAAAATTTCAACTTTCAAACGTGCAAAAACAATTAGAGAGTAACAAAAAGAAGGCAAAAAGTTCCAAATACACTTTATACAGTTCATTAGAGCAACTTCAAGAAAACAACGAAACTCTGAAGAACTTCCTCGAGAAAGCCAAGTCCCGAATTAACGACCTAGAACATAGCCTTGAAACCACCTTAGCAACTGAGAACCAATTGCAGAACCTTCTCAAAAGAAAAGAGGCTGTCGAGACCGAAGGGCAAGAAATAATCAACAAACGTAAAGTTCAGAAGACCACACTGATCCAGAAACTCAACACTGCAGAAAACCAGATAAAACAAGTCTCAGAAACAGCAGAACAGCTCCAGAAAGAGACAAAAGTTTTGGCAGACTGACTCGACAAGGCTACAACAGAAAAAATCAATTTAAAGAAAAGCTTACTAGTTTTTACGTAAAAAAAACAAACAAGAACCTTAAAGAAGAAATTCAAGAATCAAGCTCGGGTACGAGCACAACAAAATCAAATAAGGTTTCTAGAAAGCCTTGTGAAAGAATACAAAAAAACTTCAAGTTAAATTCATCGAGACTGAAGACTCCAACGACTCAAGGTTAGACGAAGACGGACCAGGAGAAATAACCAAACAAGTGGGTGATATAAACGAGCTGACCTTGCCGACAGACAGTGGAGACCAGTCACTCTCCTGAAAAAAAACAAACCAACGACTTCGAACAAACAATAGAAAACCTTAAAACCAAAATAGAACACCTAAACAAGGCTATTATCTATTTGGAGCAAGAAAACCAACAAATAAAAAAGAAGGTCAACATGGGCGTTACACACGATGAAGAGGACACTTATAAAAACACAAAGCAGAAGACGGTCGTGAACAGCTCCAAGAGATGCCAAAGGATGACGATATTCCAGCAACTGAGCAAGACAATGAAGACGCAAAGAAGTTGAACAGGTACTTCACTCAACCAATAGTGAAGGCCCTATGAAAACTATTCTCCAAAGAAGACAAAAAGGCAATTCTAATCTTCAAAGGAAAAAGCACTGACAAATTAATATCAGAGTGGCTACGAGGTGCCAAGCACATGGCACGAAAAAACGAATGGGATGACAATAAAAAATTCGTTTCTTCTTTGATCGGTTGAAAGGCGAAGCCTTTGAATGTCATGAAAACTACGCTGAGGTAGAAGGCGATGAACTAAATTACCAGGATTGGAAAGAAGCCCTCATAACAAGATTTCAAGACACATATGACTTAGCTACGCTGGCGAAAAAACTTTCAAAACTAACTCAAAAACCAGAAGAAAACTTTAGGGCTTTCGTGTCAAAACTAACAATTTCTACGATACCATCGCTGGTAAAGATGAAAGGGCTGATCATAACAAAACTATTATCGAATGCCAATTACTAAACAAAGTGATAAAGATGAAGGACCACAGAAAAAGCAAAATCCTACTACAATGATTACTACCGAAATATAAAGCAGAACTTTATCTACGAATGCCAGAAAACACAGAAGACTTTGACGCGTTATGCAGACAACTATTCATTTCTGAAAAAATTCTACACATAAAAGAAGCTACAGATGACAAAAAGCTACAGATGTCAGCTGTCATTGCAGGGATAACGCACCATGAAAAACAGAAAGACGATAAAATCTAATTATTAGAACAAAAACTGTCAGAAACCCTATCATAACTAGAATGTACTAATAAAAGGCGTGGATCCTCACAGGAGAGCGACGTAACCATAGCAGCCGGTGACCAGTATGAAAAAAGAAGACCAGTATAAGGTGAACGTTATGCAAGATTACGAGATTCAAGAGTACGATTCACAGATAGACATACCAGCGGAGAATCGAATAGGGATAGAAGTCTCAGTAGGAGCAGAGACAGCAGTCCTTATCAGACTTTGACGCATTATGCAGACAACTTTTAATTTTTGAAAAAATTCTACACACAAAAGAAGCTTCAAATGACAAAGAACTTATCAACGCCCACCATACAGGAACGAATTCAACGGTAGACAAGGAAATTACAAGTGCGTTATAACACCAACCAACATATACAGTAACAGCATAACCCTGGCAACAATATTCGAACCACTGAAAATCGAGAAATTACCTGCTACAAGTGTAACCGAAGAGGACATATTGCAAGAGCATGTTGGACAGATATGGCACATACCAACAACCCAGGTACCCGATAAGCAACATAAAACCAATACGTAACTCCCCACTAACACACAATTTAGGGTAGAAATCCCTAAACTGATAAGAATTCAAATTCAAATTCTTTGGAAAGAAATAGTAGCTTTAGTGGACACTGGCGCCGCCGCTAGTTAATTATCCAGTAAAATATTAGATACTCTAGAAAGTAATGAAAACGGTGTCGGGATAAGAAATTAAATCGACCGGCAAGTTAGAATTTTCAGTTGCTATTAACGATAATCATATTATTAACCATCACTTTTACGTAATGAACAACTTGAATGAATATTTTATCTTAGGATTAGATTTCTTATATAACAATAACGTAAAGACGCGAAACGTACACGTAAACACTAGAAATCGACAAATATGCTATGACCACGTTGGGGTACAACATAATTTTGGAAGTAATACCATGCCCATTTATAGCGTAACATTTAGCAAAGCAGGCATCCATATATCACTAATCCCAATTGATAGAGAAGACAAAGATCTTACACAACAAGATTACCGTTACCTAGAAACCTTCACTCAATTAGACTTTAACAACAAAACTGAGCAGATTACTAAGATTGCTGAAAAAGTAGAACAACTATCCAATGTATCAAATGACTTACGAACTAAAATTTAAATTTTACTAAAGAAACACGAAGATCTTTTTGCAGACCAAGAATCCGACTTAGGTCTAGCAACACGAGTGAAACATCACATAAACATAGGCCATCACGCTCCCAGTAATCAAAGACTACGAAGAACACCCAAAGCCCTAAAACTTGTTGTTAAGACTAACATAGAGGTAATGCTGAGTAACAAAATAATAAGAGAAAGTCACAGTCCTTTTGCTGCAGCCATAGTAATGGTACCTAAAAAAGATGGAGAGATGCGTATGTGCATCGATTACAGAGCTTTGAATAAAATTACTGTTAAAGATAAGAATCCCCTACCAAGGATAGATGACACTATCGACGCGTTGTGCGGATCTGTTTATTTTTCGACATTGGACTTACAAGCGGCTACTGGCAGATCGAAATCGAGGAAAACGACAAACACAAAACAGCTTTTATCTGTGAATTTAGCAAAAATACGAATGTAATCGGATGCCGTTCGGATCAAATATCACGCTCCCAAAAATGTAAAAGAATTAAGCTCATTTTTAGGTCTAACAAGCTACTACAGCAAATTCATACGGGCTTTTGCTGATAAAGTCCGTCCACTAACTTCGCTCACTAGAAAGTCAGCGGAATGGAAAGGGGGGGAGGAACAAAGGGACGCCTTTGACTATATTAAGAACTGTCTCATCACTAGACCTGTCCTAGGCTATCCGGACTTTTCTCGAAAATTTATCATCTACACAGGTGCTTCAAGATATGGAATAGGAGCAGTCTTGGCAAAAAAACAGCCTCCACCTCCACCAGTGGATTCTGACGCACAGGAACTTCGTGAATCTTACGGCGCAGAAGTCATAGCCTATACCTCTAAACATCTGAACGACCAAAAGGTCAAGTGGTCAACCACAGAGAAAGAGGCATACGCAATAATCCATGCCATTGACGTGTTTACGACGTACCTTTAAGGCGTAAGTTCACCGTATTTACTGATCATAGAACTTTAGAATGGCTAAAAGTAAGGCAGAACCAGCAGGAAAATTAGCTCGATGTGCTCTTAAAATCCTAGAATTTCATATCATTAATAGGTACCAGCCAGGAAAGTAACAACAAAATGCTAACACTTTTAGCCACACACCAATAGTGCCGTTAGCAAAAGTAGAAACAAGGTCAACAGGTACAAAAGCGAAATTAGAAGTAAAAAGCGAATGTGAGAAAGTAGAAACCAAAGAATCTAGAGCAAAACAAGTAATTTTAAAAAAAGAAAAATAATAATTTCAAGGAAGATTAAAAGAAGAAAGATGGAAAAGTGGATTGAACTCCAACACACAGACGAATATTGCCGAACCATATTACAAGAAATGGCAAAGGCCAATCCAAGTAAGGACGTTAGAAATAAATTTAAAATAAATGCAAAAATATTATTAGTAGATGTCAGAGGACGAACTGTAAGGTCAGTGAGACTGGTGCCACAAATTTTAAAGGAAAATTACAATCATAAATTGGCAGGACATTTAGGAGTAGGAAAAACGCTAGCTAGACTTCAAAGGTACTATACATGGCCACGTTCGCGTGTTCCCGTAATAGAATTCGTTATAAGTTGTTTGATGTGCAATAAAAGAAAAGCGGTAGGTGGAAGTAAAGCACCATTGCAACCTATGCCTTCAGTCGAAGGAGTGTGAGAAAGGATAGCAATGGACATAGTGGGTCCAATTCAAGAAAGCGCTAAGGGATACAGGTATATATTAGTCTTTTCAGATTATTCCAGTGTGTTTGTTTTTTCAGTTTCAATGAGAAATCAAACGGTTTTGGTTAATAAGATATTTGCTAAACATGGATCTCCTGTCCTAACAGATCGTGGTAGGTACTAACTTTCTATCTAGCCTGATAAAAGAGGTGTGTAAACTGTTCAAAATCAAACAAATAAGAACTACGGCCTATCATCCACAAACCGATGGATTAGTTGACAGGTTCAATCGAACTCTCTGCGACATGCTGGCTTATTGTGTCTCAGAACAACCTCTGAACTGGGACAAATACCTTCCATTCGTTACTTTTGCCTAAAACACAGCAAAACAAGCCTCAACTCAAGAGACACCATTCTTTCAAGTTTTCGGACGCGAGCCAATAATGCCCAACGATATCAATATTAACAGAAGATACGAGACCTACGAGGATACTAGTGTGATGTATTCACAGCAGGGGGCAAAAGCACAAAAAATGGGCAAGAGAACATATCTTCAAATCCCAAACAAGACAGAAAAAATATTATGACGTAACAACGAAAATAACTAAATACAACGTAGGTGACTTCGTTTTACTGAAGGCGGCACAAACAGCAGGAAAATTTGTAAATCGATGGAATGGGCCATTTCAAATTTCTAGAACCTTCTCGGATATCAACTATGAGATCCAGCACACTGTAAAAAAACTGAAATCTGTGGTACACACCAACCGTTTCAAACTTTACATCCCAAGGAAACATGAAACAACTAAGGAAGAAGAAATAATAATAAACTTACCGGAGAATGTCAAAGCCCAAAGACGAGCAACAACTCACGAACGCCGACCAGGCAGACCGAGGAAACAGCAGCCGGTTCATCCAGGGAAGATAAACATCAAACCACGCAGAAACGAAATAGCAACAAAAGAAGAAAAAAACCACACAATACCCAACCTTTACCGTAATCAAATCCAAAACGATCCTATAACGAACCACCGATACAACTTACGAAGACCAAGAACCAGATTACCAAATCGTTACATTTTTCTTCACAGATGTAGATATTACTCTTCCTTCTTTGCTTCCTTCATTCACTTAACCCTACTTACCATATCTACGCATCCGTCTGCGATTGTAACAACATGAAAATTTGAGGAATCCTGGACACCAAATCGCCTTACTACTGTGACAACGAAAAATCTGAAACACAACACTTACCAAGGATACCAACTGGTTACACATTGGTGACCTAACAAAAACCATCAGTGACTTGGAAAGGATGGACATGTAGACAGTGGACTAAAACGAAGAAAATTACTGGATCGTTCTGGATCGGATCCATCGACACAGTATACTCACAAGAAACAATATTAATAACTCCTCTGGAATGCTGGCGGAAGGTCAACGATAACAAATGTAGTGACAACAACATGCAGGTTGGACCGACGGGGCTCATTTTTACGCCCCCCCCCCCTACAGGAGAAGGTAGGTGGTACGCCATCAAGAAATACCAAACCCTTAACTGTATAGTGGAACAGATCCCGCTGCGACAGGAAAAACCAGATCGCCCGATTGAAAGCTCTTTTGGACCGCTAATCACCACACAACAAGAAGGACAGTTCATCCAAAATCAAAATACGATCATGTGGAGAGAAAGAACAACTAACAGTTCATACACCCAAATATTACTAAAAGGAAAAGAATACTTGGAAATTCCCCGAATACCGGAGACAGATCACACCAACCGTCTCTACGACACCAGACGACAGATCAAAATATCGTTTCTTAATAAACCAGCTAAAGACATCGTACCAATAGGACACAATGTGGTTGGAATCCCTCTGACGTACTTGACGTTTCCTGCAAAAACAACCAAAATTTTATATGAGATGTTCAAAACCAGGCTAGCCACATGCCTTCAAAATACCAACCTGGATACTTCAGTATGCAATGATTACAGAGAATTGTATCAGTCTAGGACAAGACGTTGGATTCTTCATGAGGTCCAATTTCTATTCAACAGCCCACTAAAAGATGAACAACTTTGGATCCGACTATACCGCATCTCGTACGCCTGGGGAACTATAAGATTGGCACATCGAAAAATGGCACACATCGAAGAAAAAGGAAAATTTGTACAAAATAATTTAACCATGTATATTTCTTACGAAACGGGAAACAGCAACTCAATCATAGCCCACAACTAATTTTCAAAAGACGACCCTCTACCATTAAGGTCAGAAATTGAATACATCGGCGAACAGACGATACGTATACAAAAATGCAACATCCGCAACACGGAAACGGAAGGCGATCGCATACTTGCTGTGACTTGTTCAGAATAATCAACTAGATGGATATTGGAAAAAGAAATCACAAATGTGTCTTACCTTAGGAATCGACCAATCCTAGGAAAAAAATCAGCAATGGATTTTTTAAACAATTAACACTAACCCGGATATAGTAGAAAATATCCCTGGCGCAACACTGGAAGACATAAAAGAAGTTCGTTTAGAACAACGTAAGGCGGTTACAACCCCAATCTACTCACCCAATTTGGAGGTATCCTGAAAACAAATCATGGCAGTGGAAATATCATCTGGGAAATGATTGCCTGGGGATTGTTGAGAAATGGACAATATCCAAATGAAAAATGTGTCACACATCACAGAATTGACGAACAACTAACCACAGAGGAATGTGACGCATATTGGACAAAATGACAAGATGAACTGAAAACATTTACCACAAGCAACTATCCCCTAGTGCAATCACAAGTATGTGTAGGAAATGCAGCAAAGTAACCAATAAGGGTCAAGCCTTCGAATATACCTCTGATTTCACCATAAGACCGTTCAACATTAACGCTTGCATCAAAGCAAACACAACGATGCTTATTCTACAGGAATACGCCAACACCAGCTCAATTTGGGGCACTTTCGAAAACGCAGGACAAATCATGGCAACAGACAGAACTGGCCTACATTCACCGGCGTCAGACAGAAAGTGTCTCACGCTGAAAGTAGGACGTCTGAGTTTAGGCCATTGCCATGGCTCAAGTAGAAAACAATATTTCAGCTTCGAATATCGAAACCGGCAACAAATACGGATGCGTTCGGCAGCAGCCATTATAGCGCTTCACACTCAACAATCATTGGACGGAAAACCACTCCCACCTATACCACCTCTTCTCAAAAATGGAAGGAAATCAAAAAACGAAAACTTGACCACGTCCAACACAAAACAAATCTATTTCGTCTACTTCAAGCACCACGACGACAAAAAACCGACTACAAAATTAAGCACAACAATAATTAAAACAACAATAGCCACAACGGCCATAAAAACAACCGTTAAAAGCACACCAATGACCACTAGGCCTACAACAATTACAAAGCCTGTGACTACAACAACTAAGCCTACAACTACTACAATTAAGCCTACAATTACAAATACTGAGCCTACAGTGCCCTCGATTTCAACTAAAACAACGTCCACTACAATATCATCAACGACAACTAAGACATCAACAACTGAATTAATAAGCCAATCAACAACACATCATACAACAACCGAAAAAATAACAACTAAAGATCCTCTGGTCACGAAAGATCACACCATCACGGAAGACGCAATAATGGAAATTATTGATTACACTGAACAAACAGCTCAGCAAGAAATACCCGAGGCAGCATCTTTAACACTAGAACAGATTCCGGAGGTATCAATAAAAGGAGAAACATCAGAAAGCGACCTACCCGAAAATATAGATGAATTCAATGACAAGATCAAATTTAAAATTTCAGAAATGCATGAGCAATATAAAATAAGTATAGAAACGAAACAGGAAAACAAACTTGCTAAAGAAATCCGTGACGTATATTGCCAACTTTCGACAATAAAGAGAACTCGAGCGGTGATTCTGGCTCAAAGTAACGCATTTTTGCTGCTTCAGCGCTTGGGTTACCCATTTGTACGAAACCGCAAGGCTTCGGACAAACGATGACACTTCAACAATGCGAAACAAAACGAATTTTTATCTCTGCAAAAGAATCCAAATGTTGATTTCAACCATTCTTTACCTATGAAGATAAAAACTGCACAATCGGAGTAGACGGGTGGTCTATCCATCCCTATTCTGACTGTTTTTGGAAAAACTCATTTGGTAAATTTTAATGGATTCCATCATACCAGGAAACATAATTCAACAGACGGAGATAGGGTAAAACAAAAAGCAAACATCCACATGCCAAACTTGGACCTGATCACGGAGTTCGAAGAGTTACACTTGAACAACTTCAATTGCAGTTTGAAGAGCCATCCAGCGCATGAAACAATGGATATGGAGCAGCTGAATATCCTAATCGATTTAGTAGGCCTAATGCAAGAATCAGATTCAAAATCAGTCTCTGACATAGTAATGTCAGAAAAACAGGATAACCTGATAGGTACCATGTTTTAATGGTTCGACACATTGAAAATTCTTATCCTATTTATTATCGCATTCATTGAATTCATCGAATGCCTACGCATCTTCATCATATGCGACCCATTCACAAGAATCATGGAAAAAATTTGCCAAACTAGAAGATTAAGAAGATACGGAATCAATATGTGTCACTTACAGTGCTGCCCTCACGGGCAGGATTGTAGGTGGCAAGGGCCTTGTTTTTTGTGTTTACGTTGGAAGTGGCTCTTGCCCCTTTTCAGTTCAGTGTGTATTTTGTAACAGTCGTGAACGAGGACATCTCGTTTACCTCCCCCGTAATCAAGTCTCAATCAAGTTCCCAGTTCTCTCTCTCTCTCTTTTGTTCCCTCTTTTTTTCAACGGAGAATAAAGCCGTTGGTTTTTCCCTTTAAGTCATTTTCTTCATCGTCATTATTTCACCCTCCATCCCTCATATCTGTTATCACGTTCTATTGCACGTGAACGTGAGTAACAATATGGAAGAAGCACACGAATTAACTTTAATGGTCGCAAATTCAACACATTCAAACCACAGAAGAAATAATAACACAACCATTCACTAGGATGACGGTTCCTACCCCTCTTACTATAGAAAGACTCCCACAATCGCGCCCAGCTCAACCAAGCGTACCGAAACAACGCAGTATTTACCCATTATGGAAGAAAATTGGGAATCGGATCAAGCTCGCAAGTGCACAGGAAAACACACAACGTGCACTTATATGGTGGGTTATGGAATGGTATGGGAAGACCTTTGCAAGTGTTCGACAGAAGTGGAATCTAAAATTTAAAAAAAAGAAAAGGTTCAGTGAAGATCCGAATTAAAAGATCGCCAAGAAAAAACTAAAAGAAGAAAAATTGAGAAAAGCAGAAAAGAGTGGAAATCTATCGTAGCATTCCGATGAAAAAGGAACGTAGACAATCATTTATTAACTAACGCTTTTATTTGCCTAAAGGCAACGAACAACGATAAAAAGGAACATATCTTTTATTTCGTGTATCCAACTATATACAAATAGCCCAAAAAACAAAGAAAACGATGAAGGAAAGAAAATAGGTCAAGCCGGTGACAGGTAAAATAGAAACACGTTTTCATGTAACTATTGTCATGCCACATGCCGGAAAGAAGTACGGAGAAGAAGAAAGTCGGATGACGAAGAGGAAAATTGGAGGACCAGTTTCTTCTTGTAGAATGGGGGAAGGAATGTAAAAGGCAGCAGCAACCCCTCCCAGCAACAGCAACCCACCCAGGAAGAAGGTCGTCACGTATGCAACCTTCCCCTAGGTTAACTGTTAATCGCAGAAGTAAAAGTTTTTGTAAACCCCTCCCTTCTTAACCTTCAATATTCGATATATAGTGGATAATAATATAAAAGTCGACTCAGAGTACCGAGAATACTCAATCTGGCATAAATACACGGTCTGTGAAACTTTACACAGGTTCAGGTCAGGACATTCCAAACAAACAGGAAGCCCGTCAAGAAGGTCCTTCGCAGCCGCTTTACGGTTTTCTGCATCACTTCCCGATATTGTGAAGTTATAATCAGGATGGCCAGATACTCCCACTTTAGTTTGTATTCGAACACCGAATTTTAAGTTGACGCGATCTATGTTTTTTACCTCCTCGTATTGAATATAATGTAATTTTACTGTCAAGCCTTCATCATTCTCACCGACAGGAAGCATTTTACGTAAAAGGAATTTTGAAATTTTGAAAAAAAAATCGAACATCCCTATTGACACCTTGGTCGAGCGGAAGAAAGCAGTAAAACAATAAAAGCGATAGCGGAGAAAACAGGGTCAAGCTAGGGTGTTTTACTTCCGCAGTATTTTGGAAATCAATATCGGCGTATAGACATCGAGGTGTCTTTTGACTTAAATTGTTTACTGAATTTTTTATTTGATTTTTAAAATAATTTTTAAGGGTCGCCGTTTAAAAAAAACCGAGCTTTTGAACATTTTTTCTCACTTAATTTAATATATATTTTTTTATTAATAGAATTTAATTACGGCATGTTCAGAAGTTACTAATAAGAATAAGAAGAACTTAAGTTTAAAATTTGAAAACCATCGGATTTAGTTTAAGGGTCGCCGTGATTAAAACTCTTTAAAATTCTTCTCAAATTTTCGCCAATTTATTTGAAATCCCTCTAACGATATATTATTTCTTGACAGAATTTAAATTTTTTCAGCATAGATGGAATATTCTTTCTGTGATCTTCTACAACTTGTAAGAGAAACTGGTGCTGTGTTTCGTCATCTGTGTAGTCCTTGAAATTTCCGATCAGTTTGACTCCTCTTTCTGCGCAATCGTTTGTGACTTCAAGTCTCTTGACGAAATCCTTAGCGTAGCAGTAATCGCTCATTAGAGGCCAAAACGTTGGTGGCAACTGAAGCCAATCTTGAGACTTATTTAGCTGTAGTATGGAGAATAAAAGCCAGGATCTTGGTCCGATGAACTGGTGAAACAATGGAGGTGTGTCCAAATCAATAGTGGGAAAAGTTGGCTTGCCAGGTTTAAACGAAGTAGGCCGGCGAGTATCAAACAATTTTTTCGCCATAAGCATCCTGGTAAAATCAGATAGGCTCTCATTGAACAAGGCTAGAACTACCAGCTCTTCTGTGAGATACCACAGATGCCTCTTGATTGAAGCGAGGACTGCGGTAGCGATTTGATCATCTTCTTCTTGATACCATAACATCGAAGCTAAGAAGTGAAAGTCATCGTTTGGGGCGAAAACAGATATTCTTGAACGAAGAAACAACTTGGCATAAAACAATGCAATGAAGTCAGCCATTCTATGTATAATTCGTCTTTCTTCCGGCAACATGTGGAACAAATGGGACAGCAGCTCGATTTTCAAAAGATATATCGACTGTGACATGAACCGGGCGTGTAGAACCGCACCTGGTTTACGGAATCGAAAACTTGTCACCTTTCCCCCAAGGTATACTACCGTCAACTGTACCAACTCTCGATAATCTTCTCTGGGGAAGGTATTGTATTTCAAGCATTGTTCTGCCCAAGTTAAGACAGATTTTGCTTGAATCCAGACACGAGATAGTTGGTCCGCTGGCCATTCAAATAACGTCAAGTTTGAATAATCGATGTCGAAACTGGAGTAATCACTTTGAAACCTCTTGAATATTGGTTCATCTGGCCGATCACGTTCGCCTCTAAGAGCAGTGAATGCGTGTTTGATGTGCAGTTCGCAGTGATGGTGACGACAAGCTAAATACAGGAGTGCTCTTTTAAGTTCAGATTCGATTAAAATAGCAGCGCCTTGTCTAGCACCAGTATTACTATCAGTCTGGTCAAAACAGACTCCAATAATATTATCTTCTATTTGCCATTCTTTCGCCATTTGAAGGGCGGCTTGAGATTGATTCAGTCCAGTAGAGTTTTTCATTGGTGGTATACCAATAAGCTTTGGCCTTTAAACAAAAAAGGTGTTATGTTCGTATTTGGTGAAATTGTACAAAAAAATATCTTTTACCCTTCAACTGAGCCACTGACTAGTAATGCAACTTGCTCTTCTTTTCGACCAGAAATAAGAGTAATAAGCTTTGAATCCCAATGAAGTACACAAAACTTTGATTTCGTCGACAACAATTTTTCTTTTAAGGCCGCAACAGTTTTTTCACGCGCTGCTCTCCTTTGACGAAAGACAGATGAAACCGACATTGACATTTCATCCAAAGAACCGCCGTTGCTGGTTACAATAGTAGATTGTATGAGGAATTGTTAACGAATAGATAACCCACTGCGATCAGCTGCTGATGCCACGACCTCCGATAATCGCTGAGATGGTATTTTGAGAGAAACTGTTTCTGCTGTTCTTCTCCTCTTTTGATTCGAGGGAGTAAACATTACCGAGTCTTCCAGTTCATCCTCGCTTACTTCTGAAAGTTGTTCTCGATTTTCATCATCGGCCAAAGGAGATATAGATGATTGACATTCAGAGCCTCTTTGTTTCTGTGACTGATATTTGGATTTCCTTGAAAGTTGTCGTTGAACAAACCCAGAAACATCCCTGTCGTGTTGGGTCATATAAAAGGTTCTACTTCCTCTCTGATTTTCCAAAAAAGAATAGTCTTCTTTCCAATTCGGGCGACGTGATTGAGAAAGCTTCTCATATGCATCCTTAGCAGAGATGTCACACAGTTGATTAAGTTCTTCTTCAAACTTATCAATCTTTGACTTCGATGTTCCATTTTCCATGGTACGATTTTTCTTTTCCAATTTTTTAACGATTTCCCAATGTTTGAATAAGCACAATAACTGTTCAACGCACATTCGATCTGGTTTGAGAGGTACAGCTGCTTTTTCCCATACAACTCTCATCTCGATGAAAATTTTTTTAAAAATGTGTCTTGTAGTTTCAGTTGAAAACTTTGAACGTAAGTGGACATATCTCACCAAAACAGCTTTGTTGGTAGGAAGTCGAATTGAACGAGACAAACTTTCACTATCACTTTGGCCGATTAACCAACAATTTTTTCTCAAAATCATTTTTGAGATCCTCTGACCTTGAGTAACCGTAGCTGACCTCGGCAATGGGAACTGAACTGAGTGAACATCTCTATCGAAGTCACGTCACGTGTCAGAAAATTAGGCGTGAAAAGACGGAAAACAGCGTTGCAAATTGTTATTTTAATCACGGCGACCCTTAAACTAAGTCCGATGGTTTTCAAATTTTAAACTTAAGTTCTTCTTATTCTTATTAGTAACTTCTGAACATGCCGTAATTAAATTCTATTAATAAAAAAATATATATTAAATTAAGTGAGAAAAAAGGTTCAAAAGCTTGTTTTTTTTTAAACGGCGACCCTTAAAAATTATTTTAAAAATCAAATAAAAAATTCAGTAAACAATTTAAGTCAAAAGACACCTCGATGTCTATACGCCGATATTGATTTCCAAAATACTGCGGAAGTGAAACACCCTAGGGTCAAGCGAAGGGAAAGCTGCATAAAAAGTTTTTGGAAGTGAACAAATTTTAATTTTAAGTGTCTCAACTTAATTTAGTCCTTACATGATTCACCCTCTTTGAAGATTGTGTCACACAATCAGCTTGGTGTAGCATGACGACTTATATCCAAGGGTAAATGGTCTTTTTCTACCCATCCTTCGTCTAGCCTCGGGGTGCATGACCGTTGCCAATCTTCTCCTTCCTTACGGAAGGAGAAGATCTCCTGAACCTTCTTATTCTACGGTTGGGTACCTTTACTCAATGTCCCTTTGTGATGGAATTCTATATATTCGTTCGACATACCGCGCTGCTGTCAGGTGCTCTTCTTCTGAGCCCACGGAGTAGTGGCTGCTGACAAAGCTTACTTTGCATTTTTCGTTACGAAGCCTCGCGATGCTGTCGTTAAGAGCTGCAATATCTATGCCTCTTTCCTGGATGTCACTGGCTAGTTACAAACAGTATGGCGAGACCCTTTCTTTGAGTAGCGGGTCCGGATTTAAGATGAGAGTAAAGGTGCATGAGAAGAAGGAATCTTGTTCCCAGGGATCGTCAACCGAGGGTAGGTAAACTTCGTTAGTGTCACACGAGACGTCTGCATTGTACATCAACTCGTCTTCATAGTTATCCGCACAGTACAGGATGTCCTTATCGTCTACGGGGTAGGCTACCACAAACAGTAGGTCCTGGATGTCGGAGGAGTAGTCCGCGCAGGAAAGAATGTCCTCTTCGTCCAGGTCAAGTATCCCGACAGCTTGGCCACCTTTTTGGTCTTCCCGGTCGTCCGTTGATGGAAGGAGGGAGGTTTGAAGTCTAGGGGTAGAGTTAAGTGAGGATTAAGGATTATTGGGTATGGCTGGCGTATTCAATTTCGGACCGTGTTAGCATTGATAGTGTCAAACTTACGGTTGCGTCCATTTGATTACCCTTCACATTGGGGTGGTCTACCTCTTTGGGAGTTTCGCGAACCGCTATGATAACCTTATCCATACTTTAAACCGGATGGAAGGGGGGGTCGGCTTATGTTTCCGCAGATGGAGCTATTTTCCATTGAATAGATGAAGTCTAGCTGTTTTACTGGATCTTGTATACGAAAAATGGTTCCTTTTTCCGTGGAGTACTTCACGCCATCGTCCCTTTTAAATTTTTCTTAGCTCGCAGGATTTCCCATACGATAGTAACGAGAATGTGTTAAAAAAGCCGGTGGGGGCTCCTGGAATATCACCGAGGGGGGAGCTAAGGGTGCAGATCGGGCACTCTTTATTCAGTGTAACCTCCTCCAGGCGACAGTTGGTCATCTTTTCTGTGGTGGTCTAGTATAAGGTTGTTTCAACGAAAGTGTAACCTTCTTGGGCGAAGGTATTAGGGCCACTGATGTCCATGTCCTTGCCACGACATTGTCGTGAATCCGTCATCTTGAGGCACATCGCCTCGTCGACTTTGATAGGTTTGCGGCTATGTGAAACTGGGT
The DNA here is from genome assembly GCF_020631705.1 of Daphnia magna. NCBI lineage: Eukaryota > Metazoa > Arthropoda > Branchiopoda > Diplostraca > Daphniidae > Daphnia > Daphnia magna. Next base: position 5,727,887 of record NC_059188.1, read on the forward strand.
TCTATTGGAAGAAATTTAAAAACTGTGGTTTTCACTTCCCACATACTGCACGTATGTCCGGTGAAACGTTTGATATCCGGAATGCTGGAATAGACGGCATACATGATGGGTGTCAACGGTTTAGGTGTGGCTTGGTAAGCGCACTCTCCTTCGTTGAATTTTAGAAAACCTGGGTTCACCACGGTGTCGCAGTTGCAGACAGTGGCGTTGAACGCCACCGATGGAGCAAGAAAGGAGAGTGCCAGTAAGGACGTCAAAAATAGTCTAAACATACAAATATACGAGGTGGATTGAGAAACAAACTTCACATTCTATTTTTCTACCCTACGGAACCTAATAACGCCGGGTGTTAGACTCGCGATCCATCCAGTGGGTACCGGAAATGAAGAATACGCAAACTGGCGAGACAAGGGAAGGATTTCCTAACTACGCGTGTCGTGCTATTCCTGTTTACAGGCAACTACTTGAAATTTAAACCGAACATAGTTAGGGACTTGTTGGTGATACTGCTACTAGTGGACAGGGTTGTTAACGATACTTTGAAAAGTTATCGCCGATTTCGCTACCGATATCCAGAATTTTTTTTATCGGCGATGCCGATCCTGATACATTTTTTTGCCAATATCGGTATCGCCGACACCGATACTCTTACCGATACTAAAAAAACTGAAACTGAACCAATTTTTAAATTTCATTGCAATTCAATGACAGCCCTTAATGGCTGCCTGTGTGAAGCTGAACAAACAGCCTTCGTAGATATCGAAACGAATCCAAAGATCGATTTCGTTACACGACTTTTTTTAAAGGATTCTACTGATCTCATCATCACCCGGGGAAAATTTGTTTTTCGGGTTGGAAACAGGTTTTAGAGATGGAAAAAAATTTTTATAATTGGTATGTAATAGAGGATCTATAGGCCTAACTTCGTCCCTTTCATCAGCTTGGACCATTACTTTTCTTTTTAGTTTAGGTATCATTACTGTTTTTACGCCATCAATTCCTTCTTCTGACAAAAAACCATCTGACACCCAATTGCATTTAAATCTAGGGTGAATTGCGGAAGCAAAACGCAGTTCATCACAGAGAAAAAAGTTACTAAACCTCTTTTCAACACCATCGAGTAAAGTCGCAAAGGTTCACACACTTTTAGGTTCCCAGAATTTTTAAGATAATCAATTTGTCTCTTGATCACGAAAATGGAAACTAACATATGCCCATCTGTAACTTGGCTACCTGTTTCCCCTTGGAAACTTTTTAAAGTAGTGGAAATTGGCTTCATAAGCATAACGCATTCTTTCATACACAATAGCTCCTGTGACATAAAATCTGCAATGCCGTTATAGTCACACAGAGAAACAATACAGAATTCGTTTGAAGACGAAGTATCGCTATCGAGTATCGATCGATACCAGACCAATACCGTACAGATACCTATTTTTTTAAAGAACCGCCGATACTCTCCCGATAACGGGTATCGCTATCGCCCATAGTATAAGAATCGAATCCGATACAGATATTAACAATCCTGATAGTGGAGGATATGAGATCAATCTAAATGGCTTGGGGGTCTTCAGAACATTCCGCGGTTGGATACCGGGGTGGCGCTCGGGGCGTGGCACTTCTACGGTAGGGGGTAGATCCGCTGACTCTGTGGGCGTCGGTTTCGGCCTATGGTATGAGTTTTCAGATTCCCCATTCTCGGAATCTATTAGATCTAAATCGTCCCTTCCGGGGTGTTCTTCGTCGGTCGTTGCGGGGAGTTCGAGTTCGTGAATCAGGTTGGACGGCGTATTCTTTTTTCGGTTATCCTCAAATTCGACACAGGAAAGAAACCAAATTAGCTGTTTTTTAAAGTCTGTTTATTTTATTTAACGTGATCAAGCATCGAAATCGGATTCCTTGCCGTTTTTGAACACAAACTTTCTGCTCTTATTCTGTATGCTTAATAAAATTAGGGAAAGATGAGCGAATAGTGAACGCAATTTTGAAATACAAGATCCCAAAAGAGCTTGGTCTTAAGGTCAGCTTGGTTTATCAACGCAAGACTACATGTCCAATTCTAATCAATTCAGACAAGAGGATGCGTCTTTGTCTTGCCTGGTGTTTGATGGACAATTCCAGATCACGCAGTGTCGCCAAACAAGTTTGCTCATGTGCCGTCATACGGTTGTCTATTACGGTGAGGCAATTCATGGTACTCCACCACCAGGCCCGTCGCTTCTTAGCTTCTTCTTCTACGAACTCCTTCAACGTCCATAGGTGTTCCCGAAGATCAGCTATATTAGCGCCTCCTCTCCTCCCACGGCAACACTGGATGCTGAACACAGACACACTGACCATGAAAAACGCTGCTCCCACACCCCATAGCTCGAATGGGTATGTATGATGTCCAGACGCTCGTTTTTCCCGCTCCCAGTCGTCTTCTTCCAAAGCAAGGATAGTTTTACGAGAACTTGCCGCGCTCACGAGACTGCTGCCGATGCGTCTCAAGGACGCTTCCAATGAAGCATGCAGCGATAAGTTTGTAGTCATCCCGCTCGTCACACTTCTTTGCTCCTAGGCGTCTGTACCTAAAGCCCAGTTTACCCCTTTTAGTCGTGGCAAAAAGTTTTTCCCCTTCCTAGTGGGTGATAACAAGTGTCGCCTACTGGCCTGCAAAAACCACTCATCAGTTTGAGTGGAACAACCGTGTGGGATTTCAACAATGCCGACCAACGGCAGCTCCGCTCTCGAAGAATCCTTCGAATCTGTCTGTTGCGGACATTCCATTACCAGAGAGCGTGGATTATTCATTGATACTGCCCATTTCCGGTGGCCCAGGTAAATAAACCCGGGTAGTCAGCGCCCCTAGCGGATGCCCCCAAATTTTCTCAAGTTTTAGCAAACGCCTAAGCAAGCAGACGAGAGTTCTTCGACCTCCAGTTTATAGATCATGGTTGGAGGGTGCAGGAAGTCTTGCACTGTTTGTATTTTCTTTGGATCCGGTGATACCCTATTTCTGTCCACTATATGTCCCAATGCACGTAGTTGTGGCTGGGCGAACGTACACTTTTCCATCTTTACTTGAAGGTTTGCTCCCCTCAGCCGTCCCAGTACCCCGCGCAGCCCTTGTACGTGTTCGTCAACCGATCGAGAGTATACTTCAATATCATCCAGATAGACTAGGCACGTTGTGCATCTAAGACCACTCAACACCACATCCATCATCCTCTGAAAAGTTCCAGGTACCGAACACAACCCCATCGCCATAACCTTAAATTGGCATAACCCATCGGCTGTGATAAATGCCGTTCTTGTGAGGTCACTTTCCCTAATGGGCACTTGCCAGTATCCTGACTGCAAATCTGTGATTGAGAAGAACGCCGCACCCTACAATCGTGCCAGTGTCTCCTCAATCCTCGGCAGCGGATGCACATCACTAATCAACACTGCATTCAAGCGCCGGTAGTCTACACAAAATCTTGCGCACCAGGTTGTCACTGTTATCCCCAGTTCTTTCACTAATTTGGGTGAACACACAGTCACTACCACCACTGTATCTATTACGTTGGCCACCTTTTCCCCCCTAGCACAACACCTCTAGGACTACCATCCTCTGGAGGTCAATTTTCAGGATCGGCGTTTATGGGGAGAAAAGTGGTGTACCTAATCATGTGAACGATACTTTAGCGCCCTGGGTGTAACTTCTACAATTTTTTCATGTTAAGATAACTTTTAAAACACTTTCTCTTCTGATAGAGGAAAAAAGAAAAAAAAATTAGTCCTTCTCAGTAAAAAGATATTCAAGTTTTCCTAAGACCCGTAGCGCCATAAGAATACAATAAAAAAATGGGGGTGTACCTAATCCTTTGGTGGGTACTGTACAAATATCGAGCAGTTTTTTGGGACAGTTTAAGTTCTTTCTTGCACTTTGTTTGACGACCAGGGACAACTTTTTTTTCTTTTTGAAAACTATTTAAAACATTTTTTACAGCTGTTATACTTCGACCTACGCTCTTTGAAATTACTTGATAAGAAGAACCACCCTCTCGCATTGTTACAATTGTACTTTTCTCTATCACTGATAAATCACTTCCCTTTTCCATATTAATTACTTGCATGATACACTGCCTTGGTTCTGCCACGACGCGCAATATAAGAATAAAGTAACTTTCTACAATCAAACTTTTCAATTTTTGAAGAATGAAAAATCGAGGTATGGGTGAGATTCCCAAGGTCTACTTATTCATTAGACGGTAATTAGTAAGATTCAACAAAGACATGTTTGGCTTTTACATTCAAAATCCCGCCATTCAATTCTTTGCTTCTTTTTCTGAACGCTGCGGGGCACGCGCGCCAGCGCTCCTAGTGACTGGAGAAGAAGTTAGGATTTTCGCCCCTAATTTTTTAAGGGAGTAAACTTCAAGGGATGGGAAAGGGAGCAGAAAATTTTTTTTTCAAAAAAATTTATTCGCGGTTCTATTTGATAAATGACGCATCATCTTTTGGTTTAAAAAAAAATTTCAGCACTAATCTAGGAATCAATTTTTTATTTTTGAAAAAGCCGGTTTTAACACTACGCTTATGGAGGGAAATGCGCGTGTACTTAATCTATGAACGAGGGTGCAGGGACGTAAGGGTAAGTCCTACAAAAATGGGAAGCACACATATTTTATAGATTATTTTCTCTCCTCATCGAGAAAAAAGAAAGAGAGACTTTGTGTACTCAAGAAATACTTAAACAATTGAGTTATTTCTGAAATTGTACCTAGAGTTATTGAAGTGTAACGAAGGCCTACAAATATTTTATAGTATGTTTACTCTCTCTTGGCATATAATTATGTCTATATTTTACTCTCTCCCATTTACTCTTCTTTTATATATTATTCGAATATTGTAATCCGCATAGTAACCATATGTCATAGACATCTTAGCGTTGACCGAATTAAACACCTGCTGTCTGACTCAAACGTGCGACGCACATCACGCAACTAAACAAACATCCGTGATTGGTCACAAGTGCGACGCATATCACGCCATTAAATAAACATCCGTTTGATTGGTCGCACGCGCAACGCCAATCAAGCCCTAAAACAAACACCTTATGATTGGCTGTACGTGCGACATAGCGACGCATCAACAGCATCACACCACTTTGACGAGATGCGAGGTTTCATGGTGAACCCAAAATCTAAAAAAGATCAGACAACTAGCAGCTCGCTAAACGTTCAGTTGCCTTCAACAACACTAGTTCGACGCCTAACTTGCCTTAGTGTTTTCTCTTACAAGTGTTTCTCCGCCTACCTGTTTCCGTAAGTGCCTATCTGAGTTGTACTTCCAATCGTCTTCCTGTTCGTCTTTAAATCCGCCCGTATCGTTCGCGCTACTACGGTAAAGCAATTTACGTTGTCTCCATTTACCCTTTGTTTCCCTTTAGTTCTCGTATTCTTATGCGTGTAGTCTTCCTTATATTTTATGGCCTAGTCTGGTAATACACTGTCGTCATTGTGAGTAAACGCCTCCGAGTTCCATGTTAATATATTTTTGTCTTAATCTCTAAACCCGAGATGGAGGATGCTTTGCAATATATAAATCGTTTAAACTTGGGTTTCTGACTTTGGGATACTATTAACATTTCGATATCAAACAAGAGCAAAAATTCGAAATTGTATTGACATTGGATAAATATTGGGATATATACATCGTTGAAATTTGGGTTTTGGACATTGGATTATTATTGGCTAGTCGATATCGAACAACAGCAAAGGTTCGAAATTGTATCGACATTTGTTTAGTAGCGGGATACATGCATCGTTAAAACTCAACTTTCTAAGCATGGCCGAGGATGGAATTGATTTGGTTTTTGAAAAACCACATTCCAATATTTTTCCAACCATGGACCAATCTCATGTAACTTATAACTCATTTACGACGTGAACCGACCCTAAATCAACATTGGATTAAGAATGGTCAGTATTGTTTCCTACCCGGGATCAGTTTGCGGGAGTTTCTTAGAATCTAAGAATGGAACCTGATGTAAATATAATCATAAAGTTCATCCATGTATACGTGAATTAACGCCTCTTTAATATTTGTTTTATAGCATGATGCTCGTAGTGGAATGGATCTTAATGACTCTTCCAATAATGGTACTCCCGATCAAGAACGACCGGCGGTCCGACCTAGGCGCCGATTTTTGGCTGGATCAGTCAGGGCAGTTCTGCCTCCTCCTCCTGCTGCTGAGGTTCGTCAACCCGCGGCCGAGGTTCGTCAACCCGCTGTAGAGGTTAGTCAACCCACTGCCGAGGTTCAGCAGCCCAATGCCGAGGTTCAGACACGGCCTGTCCGACGCCGCAATTCACGTCGGGTCACTCGCGTGTTCCATCATCTGTCAGATGATGGGGATTCTCCAATTACAAGACCTACTCGCCGACCTCATCTTAATCCCCAACCTTAAACTTGGAGTGTTCTTTTGTGTGTGCCTAATTTGGTTCTTGTCAAAAACTTTTGTGTCGTGATAGTAGTTACGTTGTCGTTTTTTGTTTATCTCTTTTTTACTTGATTTATTACACCGAATTTTTTTCCCAATTAAGTTTTATTTCATAATATAAATAATAAAATAAGGAGGCCATCGTTTTTTTTGGGGTGGGCATTTGTAAGTATTAGTTTGGGGGGCAACAGTCGAGGGGGGCTATAGTCGATCACATGGGAGGGCATTAGTTAAAGGGGGCAATCGTCGCAAAGCCAACACAATATATGAAGACGACGTTCTGTATTACGCACCTCAATGCATATATTGTGTTATCCCATTGGCATTGAGTAATTGAATTGAATTGAATTCTGTATTACGCAGCTCAATGAATAAAATCATGGCAGATTCACAAATGTTCATGATGTAACTATAAATTGACCAATTGAAAAATAATGTTCAGAACTGCAATGTTGTAAAAAAACCCAATCGGAATCGCCTTCAATCGTAAAAATAAACTGCAATTTTGATAAACATCGTTACATTCCATTTTTTTTAACACGCGTTTTTTTAAGACATTTGGCAATATTATTGGTTGGGATGCATCCGGGCCTGTTTAAAATGCCGTTAGCCGGAGTTGAAACGAACCCTGGCCTGTAAAAAAAAATAGCGTTGGGCGAAGTTGAAAATGTACCCCGGACTGTTGAAAATAGCTTTAGCTGGTCCTGGTCCTCTTAAAATTGTTAATTTACTGGGAGCCTGTACATGCAATACCAAAGCAAAGAAAAAAACAAAGAAAAGTAGTGAAATGATTACGCAGGTGTGTATTACTTTGTTTGATATAGAGGTTCTCTTTCAATTGCAGGTGATTTATTGCCGGTAATCCTTGAATACTGCCGATTTGGCAATTTACAAAGTTACTTGATCAATCTTAGAAGCGCGAGCAAAATTTGGAAATCGTCTGTCACCAATAAGTTTTCATGTTTCGATAAAATATGGAAAACGGAAAACATGAGGAAAAAGTCGGGGTGGGGGAAAGGTAACAATTCAGAGGTTAGCCTTTCCCCGACTTTTTTCTCAAATTCTCCGTTTTCCAAATTTTGCTCGCAGCAAAAAATACTGAAATCATGGCAACCGTCTCGCTTTTGTAGTCAAAACAAACAAAAAAAAAGTTGCATGCTTTTTTTGTTCGTATTTTGCAATTAAAAACTATGCCATCTAGCGATAATAAGGAATTTTTATTTTTCGGGCTACCGGGGGGGTGCCTCTTTGTTGTGGAGGATACTGTACGTAAACAAATTGCGGGGCCATGTGGACTATACAGAACCAAGTAAATGTAGAATGACATATATCCACTTCACTATTTTTTTTGTGAGCTGTTCTTTAACCTGTCCACTGTCTTTCTTATAAACACCTGGTAAATCTGTTCAATACGGGGGATAGATGTGTTTCCAAATTCTCCGTGTTTCACTGCTTCCGTTACCGCATACAGCAATCTAGAAGCTTTCACTGCTAGGCCCTTCCCCTTCCCACTATTGGGTTTGGTGTTCCACTCCAGGTGTAGGTTTGCCTCAACTCATTTGACATCACCTCTCGCCAAATTCTCCTAACAGTATCTTCGACGTTTTTCTCAAAGAAGCTACGCAGCCTCTCAACCTGAAACGAAAAATATTAATGATGTCCTGCTGCAACTGTTTACCTCATGTAAAGCCATTTCTAAAACTCCATAACATCAGTTGGGCCGTACCATATTGTTTTGGACGTCAGGTTTCAGCTATTCTTCCTCAAAATGTTGGAAGTCTTCCTTCGTTTTCAAGGGAAGACTGGCGTGTTTTTGAAACACATGATGGCGATATTCCCCGTTGTTTGGTTCAATGCTCCCCAAAGATTGCTTGCTTAACAAAAGCCGCCGCAAATGTTGTTGTTCAGCTTTTATGTCAGCCAATTTCCTCGCCATCACTCGTAAATAACGATTTTGGTCTGCAATACAAAATAGCGAATAAAAAAAAAACAAATTTTGGTATGCAAAATTATTTGTTCATACTTGCAAAGTGTCTCAATACTTGCCTTTCAAAAGACAATCGTTTCTGAGGCAGGGCTAAAAATTTAAAATTCAATTAGTTTCAAATCCATTAATGTGTTAATGATCTAAAAAATTCTTACCCAGCAGCGTTGTTTTCCGTTTCAAATGACCACCATTTGTCTCTTGGGAAGTCAAAGGTGACATTAATGCTTGGGATTCAGCCCTACTAGAGGCATTTGTATTTTGGGAGCCGCTTGTTCCTGGCTGTGACGTAGACCAATCTCCATATGATGTCATTTGGCTTGACTTTATATACATGAAAAAGAAAAATCACTTTAGGCGCGTACGTTAAGCAATAAAATGATTGCCTTTTATACAAATGAAACGCAATTGTTTGATACCAGACTGCAATTTGAAACACATTTTTTACCTGTCGTTGGTTCACAAACTGTTGTGGCAGCTGGCTGCTTCAATGGCCCAGCATTGATAGTTGCAGTGACGCCACTTTCTTCATCCATGCCGGATTCCGACTCCACCGAATAGATGCCAGCTGGTTGGAATATATCCTGACTGACCGCAATGTCATCGCTCTCCTCAAAGTCAGCAGAAGTCTGTAACGAGGATTTCGATAACTGTTCGTTATTTTGATTGCATAGAGTTCTGATCCTTTTCTATCCATCTGATCGCATATTCTTGCTAGAATTGCAAAAAAAAATTCGGCTGACTCTGATGTGTCGGTTTCATGTTTTCGGCGTGTGGCCTTTTCATAAGAATCTAATTATAAACATAAGTTCATTACTACATTACAATTGCCTTAGCTTTAGAATTCACATGAGGCGCCTTCCTACGCAACCTGGTTGTACTTGGCGAATACCAGACCACATTCTCAAGCTCTTTAACTAACGCAACTTACCGTGACTCAAGACAATCTTGTAATCATTGAATTTCCACGACGTCTTCAAAACGGAACACGCCGCAGTCGGTTGGCGGTGATTTTTTGAGGTCAACGAACACTTTTCACCATGAAACCAAGTGCTTGGAACAACTTCGTTTTCTTTACTTTCGTCTGTAAATTTTACGATTAAGAAAGTAGTCATTTTTAATTTAGATGTAAGTGAATACGAGGATGTGACTGAAAACGAGGTTCTCTAAAACGTCTTGATCGAATATGTCGTCTTCTCTGAAATAGTTCGTCAATTGTTACCGCATTCGCAATTCAATTGTTTTTGGTTGCAATAATCACGTCGCCACGCCACCTGTATTACGACTTCTACCTATACCTATACTCCTACTATACCTATACCCCTACTATACCTATACCTATACTAATACTCTGTTCGCTGTTATTGTTTTGTTTTTTGTCCATCCTCTTACGCATTTCGTGATCTTGAAACTGTCGTCTAATGTTAGTGGAATATGCGTCTTGTATTCTTTCCGAAATATTTGTGACTGATAATTGGTTTATTATTTACGAGAGTGCTGATTAATTTCAACTATCATTATACGTACGTTTATAAGAAAATGACATTTCTTTTGTGGTGGTATTGATAGTTTCGGTTTCCCATTTTTACAACAGAGGAATGACAGATAGAAGTAACAGGAGGCGAAGTCAGGAAAATGCATTATTCTTGAATTTTATGTGTGAACGTTACAATTATTCAGATGAATTAGTTGGTTTGAGTTTCTCAAACATTGACGTTGAAGTTCGTATTGCACCTGACTTACCAGCAGAAACTCAAATCCAACCGTTACCTACATTAGACGTGAGCACATTGTCTCAAATAAATATATTTTTTAAAGACTGTACATACATAAGATTTTTTAAATAAAAAGGAGCCTACACCTGTGGCAGTGTTGCAGTTGTCCTCAGAGGAGTATTCTGATCATGAAGTACCAGAAAGTAGTGGTAGTGGTACTGATATTGAATACTCGGCATCTACAACAATAGAAGAACTTGATGTTGACGAACCAGCACCAAAAGAAGTTTTAGCTGGCAAAATTTCTCTTAATGCACAATGAGCTACGTGGAAAATTGAAAATCATATTGAATTTTCCATATGTAATCAGCTATTGAAAATTCTACATCCGTACCACCCTGATCTTCCTCTGTCAACTAGAACTCTGGTGAGAACACCTACGAAAGCAGTTTCATTGAAGAATATTTCGCCTGGTCTATTACCATTTTGGTATTGTGAAAGGAATATTGGATACTCTCTTATCAATGAATTTTCAAGAATTACTTGTACTCCCCTTCCTTTATACGTTGGAATTGATGGTGTTCATCTTACAAATAGCTCCTGCAGTCAGTTTGGGCCTATTGTTGGCCATTTGCCGTTCATTAATCACCCCCTTTTCCCATTGGGGTTTTCCATGCTAATTCTAAACCCACTAACTCCAACGCATTTTTATTAGATTTCATTGAGGAAGCCGAAAGGCTTCACGAAAGGGGTTTCTTTTTTCGGAAAAAATATTTTTTAGTCCTCATTAAGTCATTCATTTGCAATGCACCTGCAAGACCAATGATTTTGTGCATTAAAGGGCATTCTTCTGAACGCTATGGTTGTGCCAGATGCACAGGGTTCGGTAGAATTCTTAGTCTATTGAGAACTAATGATTCCTTTAGAGAGAAGCAATGTGTGCTCCATCATCATTGTCGTTCAATTTTGGAAAATCTCCATTATCTCAATATGGTTAGGGATGTCCCATTGGACCCCATGCATCTTCTTGACCTCGGTGACATGAAAAAATCCTTGTTTTGATTTTTGGAACAAATATAAAGAAAAGAAATGTGCCACAAGTTACATTACACCACAGAACAGTGGATCAAATCGATTCCTTCATTACTGAAACAATAAGAAAGTTTATCTCCAGAACAGAATTCGCCAGACAACATCGGTCGAGCAAAGAACTTCCTCGTTGGAAAGCATTTGAATTTAGAACTTTTCTTCATTACTTACTACGTGACCTTGGTCCGTCACTGACAATCGTTTGCTAATGCATTACTTTCCCGTTTCGTTACCCAATCACAGGCTCTTTATTCGAATTTGTTTATGTCTTACAACATTGATGCTTTGTTCCATTTGTTTTCCGACGTCTTAAAATTCGGGCCACTTGATAACTTCAGCGCCTATCGCTTTGAAAACTATTACGGAAAGATGAAAAGGTACCTTAAGAAAAATTACAAACCCCTTCAACAGCTTGTTAAACGGCTATTAGAAGAAATCCAAATTCATAGCTTTATCACACGAAAAATGTCAGCCTCCAACAAAATAGAATGACACAATAACCTGTAATAATCTGTAAGTATCGTAACAAGACGAAACCGTAATCGAACCCCTGATAGGCGATGAGACAAGAGAATTGCTATCATATAATCAACTTCTAGAACAGGCTCGGGCAATTACGGACCTTGAAAAAACAACAGATAGGGTAGAAAACACAGAAGATATCTCTACAGATTTCCAAAACCTAGAACTAATAAATGAAGAGAACCAAGATCGGGCATGGTTTTATCAGCAATACGGAAATACGAGAATAACAGAAATTCCTGTTGACGATCTTATTTTTAAATTGCAGTATTTACTTCGAAGTGAAAAAAAAATTGGGTAAACAAACAAAGAAGTAGGATTAGCTTTAAGAGCATTATTCTTAACCGACCCCACAATTTTGACACCAATTGAACTCTTTAAGCACTGTGATCTAAGGTCGTACTACGAAAGTACTGATTCAGAGTATGAATCAGTGCACTCGGGAGAACAACAAAGTAGGTAAGAATCAGACTTAGTGCCCCAATCTTCAGTAACACTCGAAACTGAGGAGGAAACTTCTAAAAACAGCGTACCCATCAAAATTGTAAGAGTAGAAATCCACACGCAAGGTGATCAGATTCCTTTAGATTGTCCTAAATCGACCCCTAGTACCACAACAATCACTTGTCCGGCGGTTAATCATTCACAGTCAAGTATGAATACTAAAACTCCTCAATCACAGTTAGCGTCCACTCCGTGTAACTATTTACCGCATCAAGGACTACAAAGTAGGAAAGTCTTCTTTACTCCAGCGTCGATCGTTGACCAATCAAACCAAATCATGCAAAACAAACCGTCAGAAGAAACAAACCAAGACATGTCCATTAAAATATACGTAAAAGAATTGAGCCGTTTGATGGAATCCGGAAAGGATTATGAGGATGCTTCTAAATTGTATTGTGCAACACGTTCTAACGAATACTAAACGTTGCATTAATTCCTCTCAGAAAACGAAGCATAATGGACAGCCTGTTTTTTCAACTAGCTCTCAGCCTTCATATCTTACCTCAACCCCTTTACATACACAACCACTTGCGTTAAGTGGACAAAGTGTAAAAATCCCAAGCATGTTCAATAAGCAAAGTAATAACGGAACAACGCCAAAGTACTCAGTTACCAGCCCAATTCCTAAAATGAATCCCTTAGTAATGTGTCCGTCAAAAGTAAACAGTATAGGAAACACAAACAATTTTATTTCTAACGCCATCGATAAAAATAAAAAGTTACAACAAAGCCAAGCAATGACGTTATTTAGTAACGTCGGAATTTACGTAGACCGTGGCGCTCCGGTCGCTTTGATGACTGGCTTTCACATCCAGAATCAGTACTGGTTTAAGGCGATTTTGAGGAGCCAACAAAAATTATCTTACTACGCTCCAAATTGTATGGTGAAGCGGCTGATGAGTTCGACAACTTTAAACTTGAAAACCCAATTAGCGCGCAAATTTACGACAGAGTAAAAGAGCGTTTAATCCCTGAGGGTATATATGTATATATACCGAAGGACTATAACAATTTTAGGGTGTGGGGTATAGGGGGTAGGGTAGTAGTAGTAGATCTCAGAAGGTTTAATGTCCATTATGTATTTCCATATACATTTTTTCCCTGAATGACCAATCGTCCCCAAATTTTGTACAAAATTCTGTCAAAATTTGATACGTGGTATAGTGGTTTTTCATTTGATTCTATTACAGTTTAAAAAAATTAATTTGCGTAATTGTTACCTAGCTGGTTGCCGAATCCTAGGCAGTGAATTCGCATTTGTTTGCGTAACCTTACAACTGTCAATGCATTGCAGTCAGTGTAGAAGGCTGTATAACAGTCACTAAACAGTAAGTTTTTAACAAACTGTTTTAAACAATAGATTTTTATATATTTTTTTATATTGCAGTAGTAAACATGCTGCCAGAACGGAGACTATGGAGAAGAAAGTTACACAGTGGCGACAAGATACCAAATTTTTGATGCTATATCCACATGTATTATAGTGGTCATCTGAACAGGTATGTCCTCAAAGCCATTATTGTGCTGGTTCACCACCAAAAAAAGAATAAAAAATACAAAAAAAACTAATTTGCTTTCTGTATCTTTGCTGGCTGATATCTTGGATTAGGGCAAGTTTGTGCCCTATGGCCCCTCTGTAAACACTAAAAAAAAATCAATTTTTTAAGAATAAAAATATAAAAAAAACCTTAACTTACGTTGTGGCAAATCCTGTGTTTGGCAACTTTGTTGACATGCCTAACTTTTTTCTTTTTTGATAATTTTTTTTTTATTCCCTATGGATTGGGAATTTCAGATGGTGGAGCTGGACCTGGAGCTGGACCTAGAGCTGGTGTAGATGGAGCTTGATTTGGAGCTGGACCTGGAGCTGGTGAAGTTGGGGACGGTGGAGTTGGGGACGAAAAAGCTTGGGACGGAGTAGTTGGGGACGGAAAAGCTGGGGACGGAGAAGTTGGGGACGGAGTAGTTGGGGACGGAAAAGCTGGGGACGGAGAAGTTGGAGACGGAGAAGTAGGGGACGGAGAAATAAGTGGTGGTAAAGAAGATGAAGAAAAAGAAGAAGGAGAGAAAGAAACTGGACGAGGAAGAGAAGAAAATTCTGGAGAAGGAGATGATGGAGTCGGAAAAGGTGAACTGGGAATGGGTGAAGAAGGATAGGGGGCAGAAGGCGAAGTTTGGGCCACAGCATTTTCATTAGCTCTACTTTATACAAAAATAAGTATAAATTTTTAAATCTAAATATTATTAATTATCTATTATAACTTACCCTAATTCACGCTCTTTTTTCTTCCTATAATATTGCCTCACGAGTGAATGGCAATTACAATAGGAAGCTGGCAGCCATTGATTGTCCGAGTCTGGACAATTTTGAAATTTAAGAAAATACCAGACTCGGAACTTCCCATCTTCAAACACAAATTTCATTTTTGAAAAACAGTAAGTAAATTTAAAAAAAAATAAAATAAAAACAAACTTACCTGGAATCTAAAATTTCCTCCACTTCAAATTCAGGGTCGATATTTGCCGCCATTTCACCGTCAATGTGTGAGCTAGACTAATGAAAACAAGATTCAAAAAACCAACAGCGCCCTAGTGGTGACGGTTATAATCTGTCTGGGAGAGCCAATCAGATTGCCGGATAGGTGCTCCCTAACACAAACCGAGGGGGTGAGACGTCTCGCGGCGGCCACGTTGCATTTAGTCATCAACAGTAGGTCAAAGTTGAAGGTTCTGAAGTTATCTTGGCAACAAAATAGAAGGTTTGTTAAAAAGGTAGTTAAATAGGTAGTTATTATTTATATATATATAGTTATTTTTTTATTAAATATAGTTAATTTTTTCAGGTGGAACGACATAACAAATTTACTAATCCAAAAGAGAATGTTTGGCATAGAGTGCCAACGGAGCGAAAAAAATGTAAATTTTTATTTCGACGATCCTGAAGCAGCACGTTACGTTTGGAAATTGGCGGTTTTACAGATTTTTGAAATACTTGCTGTTTTAATGAGAAGTGCCACACTGATTGTTCCGTAACTTTGTCGACAGAGTCGGGCGGAGCGCGCTCTGAGCTTGAGCGAAAAAGGAGCGCGCTCGCGATTTTCACTGAGCGACGAGCGCGAGCCGCTCAATTAAAAAAAACGCGAGCTTGAGCTTGATCGAAGACTTGCTGAGCGACTCGCTCGAACGCGAACGCCATCTATCAGTCAGCAATAAAAACATTTGGTCCAAACTTAGTGCGCTTTCTACGAACGCAATTTTTTTTTGTGAAAAGATACGCAACTGTGCAGACGACACCCAAAATCTCTATTCACGTAGGCGTCTTTTTCAATACGTATAGCAAGTGTCTATAGTTTCTCTACACATAGTGAAAAATTAGATCAGATTATTGAAGATTTAGTAGGAACTTTGAGTTTTTTCATGCCACCTAAACCGAAGAAAAGTAGGGGAAGTAGTTCTCGTGAAAGAGAAGTGAAAGAAAATGAGATTGACGTTGAATCAAACTCAAATTCTGGTTATTCTGATTGTGAAGCTTTGTAAGTTACTTACTGAGTTACTGTTAATACATTTTCATTAAAAAAACGTTACTGTAAATGTCCAATAAATTTCCAGGTTAAATGAGGAAGAATCATGTGCCAACTCTTCTAAAGGTGCTGCTTCAAGTCAGTCCTCGAGCTATAAAATTACACTTCCTGCCAAGTACTTTCAATTTGTTCATGACCAGAAGAGCGGGAGGGGATTTAAAGTGAAATGCATGTTGTGCCACCTGAATAAGACCAAGTATGACAAATTTGGAAAACCTGAGTACTTGTCAATTACCAACAACTCAGTGTACAATGCAAGAAGACATATTACGGTATGATTTCTTCATTAATCTTTTATTCCTTCCCATCCTTTTAAATACTGATAAAACTAATTTATAATCCTAGGGCAAACACCCGACATGTCTATCTGATTTCAACACTTTATGTAAAGAAAAAGTTGCTGAATCCCAAGCTGGCAATGACAAAAGGAGTAAAGTGAAACAAACAAAACTTGATAATCACATCATGAACTCAAGCTCTCCTAAATTTAAACAAATCAGCTCGCAAGAACAACTTGATGAAGCAATTTTGGTGAGCTACTCATTTTGTCAAAGTTTTTGCTTAAAAACCCACCCATTAATGTAATTTTTTAAAATGGTTATTCAGAATCATATTATAGTGGATCTGTTGCCATTCAGTGAAATAGAAAACGAGGGGTTTCAAGAGCTAGTAGGTGGGTTGATAGGCCCGCTTGTCCTGAAAAGTCGGCGTTCAATGGCAAGGCTTCTGAGCAAGAAATATGAATTGAACAAACAAATTCTTATTGCTGAACTGGAAAACGTCGAACTTGTTTCAACTACTGCTGACTGCTGGACATCTCATCGTCGCAGCTTTCTCGGAATGACTGCCCATTGGCATGGCGAAGGAAAAAACTCAAAAGATATTATTCGTCGCAGTGCGTGTCTTGGGGTTCGACGCGTTTATGGATCTCACACGTACGACGTTCTGGCTAGGGCGATGGCAGATATGCATGCTGAATTTAAAATTACTTTCAAAGTTTACTGTACGATTACCGATAACGGGTCTAATTTTTTGAAGGCATTCAAGATGTTTTCATCAAAAGAAAATGAAGGCCGTCCACCACGAGGTTCCTCTAATGTAGATAATGAAGAGGAGGTAGACGACTATCTTGACGATGACGACGAAGAAGACGACGTAGTTTACGTTGACATAGGAGAAATTTTGGATAGTCATTATAATGAAGCTCGTCTGTCTTTGGAAATTGAAGAGAGAAATGGCGCTACTGAACAATTGCCTCGAAGTGAAAAAGAAGGAACTCTAAACGCTACTCTAAATAATGAAGATTCTGATTCTGATTCTGACAATGACATTTGCAACATTGTTGCCCACATTCATCTTCCTCGTCATTTCCGATGTACATGCCATTCATTGAATCTCATTGCAACAACCGACGTTAAAAACATAGACCAGCGGCAATTCAATAAATTAAAGAACAATTTGGATAAAAAGTTGTCGGCCATCTGGAACAAACAGAGTCGGAGCTCACTGGCTTCCGACTACATAAAGGATAAACTGGGTGAACTATTCATTATTCATAACGCCACACGATGGAACAGCTATTATAATTCTTTGTGCAAAGTTAACTATTTTCAATCGAAAAAACCGGAAGAGTTTAATGCTATAATGGACTACTTCAAACTGAAAAAATTGACGGTTGCAGAACAGGAATTTCTTAAAAAATTCATCAAAATAATGAAGCCCATAGCTGACGCCTTGGATGTATTCCAAAATGAAGAAAAGATGTCCGTCGGATGCGTTTTGCCTGTGTTGACGGTGTTAAAGGAAAAACTTGTGATTTTCAAAGATAACCGAAGTGTCATTCATTGCGTTCCGCTGGTCAACTGTCTATTGGAAGGGGTTGAAAGAAGATTCAGTTCCTTGTTTACCGATACGAACATGATTCTTGCGGCCATTAGTGATCCACATTTCAAGTTATCGTGGATTTCAGAGGGTGAGAAGTCAACCGCTATCGATCTT
Source organism: Daphnia magna (assembly GCF_020631705.1). Classification (NCBI taxonomy): domain Eukaryota; kingdom Metazoa; phylum Arthropoda; class Branchiopoda; order Diplostraca; family Daphniidae; genus Daphnia; species Daphnia magna. Next base: position 5,745,749 of record NC_059188.1, read on the forward strand.
CTCAAAAAAGAAGTAGATCGGCGTGCAAGTGCATCCGTTGAGTAAGTAGAGAAGTAATGTTAATACAGTGTAAATTTGTTCATTCATATATTTTCTTTTATTAATTATAGTGCGCATGAAAGCCGCCTTGATGAGGCCAGTATAAGCGACGGCTCACCGACAAGAAAGAGAAAAAGAAATCGGTTTTTGGATGGCCTAAGAAAGAAAGTGACTACTGAAATTGGCGAAGTAGATAGGTTCTTTCATGAAACCGTCCCCGGTTCTCTTAAAGACCTTGATCGTTTTCCGACAATTAAACAGATATTTCTGTAAGTAAATCCATTTATGAAACTTTGCATCTCATGTCAAATCAAATTACAATAATATTTCATTGATTTTATAGAGAATACAACAGCCCCTTCCATCCTCAGCTGCTTGTGAACGTCTTTTCAGGTCTGCGGGACTCATTTTTGTCCCAAAACGTTCAAATTTATCGGACAGTAATTTCGACAAACTTGTGTTTTTAAAACAAAATGGAACATGTTTTCGAAACTGGCAACTTTGTCCATCAAAAACTAGCTAATAGCTAGCAAGTTGAACGCTTTAAACTTTTTAAGTGTAGGAATTAGGATATTGTAATACCTTTAACCTACTGTGATCGCTTTTAAGAGGAGTAAGAGGAGAAAATACAAGTTTTTGACAGAGATTTTTTTGTGTGAAGAGCGCGAGCGGAAAACGAGAACGCTCGTTTTTTTTTTTTTTGCGAGCTAGAGCGAAAATCCGCTCACTTTGAGGCACTGAGCGGAAAGCTCAGAGCGCGCTCGTGTTTCAGTGAGCGATGCCCGACTCTGTTTGCCGACACTTAGCATACTTTTTACAAGCAAACACTATTAACTCTCCAATCTCTGCAATGGCAGGCAACCGAAGATAAGGAAATGGATGTGTCATGTGGAATAGCTGGTATAAATTTAGAACCAAGTAGTGCAACTGTCAACAGCGGCCTGGTTCCATCGACCTCAATGTTTGAATCTACAGAGCCACGAAGTTCTAGCGCAATGGCTGAGTATCAAATAGATAGCCTAGGCAGTGTTCGAGCCAGCCTTCCGCATTTCGTCTCATCCCCAATGGTTCACGTTGTAATTGCTACTCCTGGTCGTGTATTAGATCTGATGGAAAGAAGATAGCTGTTATGGACCGTTGCAAGGTCCTTGTACTGGATGAGGTATGTAGTCTGTGTAGGTTATTTGTTGCATATATTATATGTTGTTGTGAGCATTTAGGCCGATAAATTGCTTTCGCAAGACTTCATGGGTATGTTGGATCGCATAATTTCGTTCCTACCAAGCAAGCGCCAAATATTGTTGTATTCGGCAGCGTTTCCTGTAACTGTCGAGGAGTTTATGGTAATGAGAACGTGAATTCCTGTTCTATAAGAATATATACATAAATATATTCACAATATACATGCACAAATTGATAACATTTTAATTGGCAGAGAAAACATATTAATAACCCTTACGAGATCAATTTAATGGAAGAGCTCACGGTGAAGGGTGTGACACAATATTACGCGTTCGTCAAAGAACGACAGAAAGTTCACTGCCTCAATACGCTCTTTTCCAAAGTAAGTTCTTATTCCCTTTGTTATTTGTTGTTTTTGATACTGATGAGTTTTTGTTGGATTCCCCTTCTTTCGTCTGAGTGAACATCAACATCTGAATTGCTTTTATTCGTTTTCTCGTTCATGCTCAAATAGAAAGATTTTAATAAGTTTTTTTTGTGTGGTACAGTTGCAGATCAATCAAAGTATTATATTCTGCAACTCGACCCAACGCGTGGAATTTTTTGTCGAAAAAAATCGTTAGACAAAAAGGAGAGGCAGCAGCCGTGTGTAAAAAAAAAAGAATTTATCTGGCAACGAAGAATTCATCTGACAACGTTGCTTTGATCGCACAAAAGTGGAAGCGTCTGTTGTCGTCCAGTCGTAGTCCCTTCTTCCGTTAGTCGTCACTTGGCCAACTACGGTCTCATTTTTGTTATCGGCTTTTCTCTTATAGCCGCCCAACAATTGGGAAACCGTTTGACGTCTGAGGAAGCAGCTGCAGCAGCCCGTCGCACACACAAAACTTTCCGAGTCCAGTTTTTTAATATTTTTTTCTGCGTTTGTTTGTCTTTTGAACGCACACGAATGATATCAAGCCAACGTCACATAGTTCCATAACGAGGTGATTTCTTACAGGAATGAACATTGAAATTTAAACCAAACAAAGAAGAAAAACTGCCAAAAAATTCAATTGCAAAGTTGAGGCTAGATTCAAAAGACATTTTCGTGTTTACCTTCCCATTCAAGTTCTCACATCGCCTGGTCTCCATCGGCCATGATCCGTTGCTTTGCTTGAATAAAAGTAGAAGACATTTTTAACTAAAGTTGATTAATCAGTCGTCGTTGTTTCTAACAATGGCATAAGATTAACCAGCTCATTTTTTTAAAACTAAAGTTGATTAATCAGTCGCCGTGGTTTCTACCAATGGCATAAGATTAACCTAACAACACAACAAGCAGCTCTATAGAAGAAATAATAAAGAACGAAGAAGAGAGAATGAGAAAGTGGTGTGTATGGTGAAGATTTTTCAAGCGCGGTCAATTCGGTGTGTTTTTTTTTTATACGGCCACAGCATCTTTTATTGCAACTCATTCATTCTACTAGGCACAGTGTGTTGTATATACACAAGCTTGGTGGCTTTCTGTCAATCGAATTCAAATTGTTTATGAAAATCAGAGGCCTTTCCTCCAGCCTCGTTTGCCCATGCACCAAGACGCCGTGGCTGTTGAGGCCACATCCTACTCTCTGCTCGTCTATTTGGCACGTGATGGCATCGGTGATCTCCAGGAGAGGGTCGTCACTTGGCTCAACACGATGCGCATGGTGGATGGTGGTTTTGTCTCCATCTACGCAATTCTTTTTGTATCTTTATCCTTTTAATTCAGAATGGCATTATAACGTTAATGTTTTGTAATCGTAGGACAGCATCGTGGCTACGGACGACAGCATCGTGGCTAGCAAAGTGTTTATGCGTGAAGGAGTCGAACAGCAAATTGAACGTAACCGATTGGATCAAATGCGCGATGCAGCCATCAATATCCAGAGGGCCGTATGGACCCATCAGTTGAGGAAGGACTTTCTCATTCAACGACGAAGTGCGGTGTTGATCCAGGCGTGGGTCCGTCGTTATCAGGCTCGCAAAAGATTCAACACCATCCGACGTGGTGTGATCCTTGCCCAGGCTCAATTCCGAGCCACTCGTCAAAGACGATTGTACAAGGAACTTAGACAAGAGTTGCAACGTAGAGAGGCAGAACGAATATGTTATTATGGTATTCGTTCCCAGAGAATGTTATCATTAATGAGTTGTTTGCTTGGTGGATGATGAACATTTACGCACTCACGAGTGTTATGGCACTTGGCGAATGGGTCCAAAAACAACCTCATTTACAAGCAAAATCCCTAGGTAGATATAGTTATGCCATAGTGTATTTCTTTTCCTTTTTACGGTCGGTTAAGTTTTGAGATAAAGAGAGATTACGTTTGAGTTTAGAGATAATTGAAGAACATTTGAATTTTTGTGTTTTACGTTCATTTATTTACATGCTTGTTAAATTAGATGCCAAGTTTCTGTTGAGATATTTACGCGGATGCAAATACAGCATGGAGAAGACAAAGAAGAAGCTGGACCTGACGTTAACTTTACGCATTGCCCTGCCGTAATTTTTCAGGGATGGCATCCGATGTCTCCTGAAAATCAAAAAGCTCAAAATAAGTTTGGGGTATAATTTCATAATTTTATTTCCCCTTATCGGTCCCACGAAAACACTCCCGTCTTATCACACGAAAACCAAGGGAAAATGAAGTTTTTTAAATTATGAGCAATGATGTGAACGTAGTATTGAATTGGCAACAGATTGAGAAGATTCAACGGGCCAGTTTTATGATTTGGGATATAGTGAGTGATGAAGACGAGTAGATGTTTGTTGGTCAGATTTCTCCGATAACGCCATGAATCACTTTACGGCCATGCCGTTCGCCATGATGAAGAAGCTGATGCCTTGTTGAAAGTATTTAATATCTCTTTGTTTTCAAACTATTACGTAAATTCCTTTTTTTTTCTTTCGCTAGGATGCTTCGCCAGTCCGCCCGAAGAATGGAATGAACTACATCCACACGCCTTCCATCTTTAATTTGATCAACAATCTTGGTTGTAACGGTTGTGAACCGCAATAGTCGCCCACTGTAATAAAAATCTCGGATAATAATCAGAACACACTGTTCCTCATCATGTGTGGGTTGGAGATCTTAAAGCTGAAAATGTTTTGGTTTGTTCACCATAGGAAGATCACTGCCATTCTCTTTCTACTGAAATCCGGAGGTAAAATCAATGGAGGTGCTCATTTGGTTAGTTTGGGTGTCCGAGGTAATATCGACGATGGCAATAACTCCATCAACAGTGTTGGTGTGCAGAAAGCAGAATACATTGTGAAAGAATGCTCACGCTTCGTCATTCAAGGGACGAAATCATTTTCCGCTATCGAAGTTAAAAACAATCTTACGACCAACACCGTCTATGAGGTTCGCTAACATGACATTTGTATTTCATTTTCTTTGTTTTAACTAACAACGCGTTGCAACGTGATTGTAGGGCATGGTCAAAAATAATGATTCTACAGAAAAGCGAGAAAGAGCAGCATTTCCCCGGATGATTCGTGGGCGTTCACGTAGTATTTGTAGTATATAGTTTATTTACATTCAACCCAAATTATTCGGGAAAAAAATGAAAATGAAACGGACCAGACTCCTTCAGTATTAAATCAACTGAGCCATTGGGTTAAGGTTTTGAGAGGGTGTAATTCAGAAAGGTAATTAAAGTTTGTTGAAAAGGGTTGCAGGGGTAGTAGACGCAAGTGACGACTCGTTCGAACACGTGAAAGTGCAACATAAATACCATGGTAAGTTAGTGAAGGTTGGAAATTGCGTGGATTAATATCTAAAATCAACCGGTCACATGTTTGGCCTTGCATTTTATGGACAGTAATGGCAAAAGCCAAAACTACCGCATGTGCCTTCCCTTTAACTGTTAAATGGTTATTTTTCAAAGGAAAATGAATTTTGTGCTCCTCTGCCTGGGACTTCAGTTTCACCGGAATAACAACTTTATCTTTGAACAAAGATTTATGTTGAAATAAAACTGGGTCCAAAGTTGGAACCTCAACGTGTATATATGTGGGTGGAAATTTAAGGAAGATATCTGACCCATCATTGTTCACCATCATTTCCATTACACTGTGCATATCTTCAAGTGGACTTCAAGTCAAAGAATGATAAATAACTGGGGTTCCATTTGAAAGTCCTAGAGAAGGATTATTATTTTGGGTAAGGTAACCTTTAAAAGTCAAAAGAAAATTATTTGACATACAAGCGGCTTATGTTTCTATCATTATATTACCTGGGGCACCAGCTACAAAACAACGCTTTAGTGCCGGTATGGTCTTGTAAATATGTTGATGGATGCTCGTCGTGATTGATGATGCCAAATCTCCAACTAAAGGAATTTCCCAAATGAATCTTGGCGTTTTTTTCTGCAAAGCCTAGCATTTTGATTGTGAGTTGTTAATTAATACACGTTCTTTATTGCTGGTGACAACAACAGGAGCCCATTGCCACAAACTGTCTTCTTGAATGTCGTTGGTTGTCAAAATTTTTATTGAGGCAAGGTGTTCAGAATTTATGTAGCGACATCCAGGATCAGGCGTTCTCATTTGATTAAGCATTGCAGCGTGATTAGCGTCATCGGCAACCCTCATTTGTTGTGAAAGCTCAAATTTCCTAAATCGGCTAAAAAGAAGAGCTCCTCTGGTTCTTGGACCAGGATCTCCATTTTCTATTTCTTTTCGGTCTACGAGAAGTTTCATAGTTGCACTATAGAGATTGTAAGGTTCGGCAACGGGTGGTAACTGATAAAAATCACCCATTAAAAGAAAGGCGATTCCACCAAAAGGAGATTCCGGTTTTCCCATTAGTTGTTGTAGACGGTTGTCAATTTGGCCAAGAGCTTCAGGAGAAATATATGATATTTCATCAATTGCCAACAATATAAGCTTGGACGTGGTAAGACGGGAACGAAGTTGGTTTAATTTATCCGTTGACAAGTCTGGGACAAAAGTCGATTTCTTCAAGTCATTGATCGTAAAGTTGAAGTGATTGTGTATGGTTCTACCATTAGGTAGATTTGCTGCTGCAATACCAGTAAAAGAAACGCACATTATGCTGTATTCCATTTCCATTTCTTGTGCAGCATTGTTTATGCAGCGAGTCAAAAATTATTTTCCCGTTCCTGGTCCGCCATGAACAAGAATATGAATAGGATTCTGAATTTCATATCCATGCATATCTGCTTCGCGTTGTGCCTAGACAATTATGAAACGTTAAGCGTGTTAATTTCAGGAAGTAACTAAGAGATGACATGTAGTTAGTGATAGCATCGAGCAATTTATCGTGGAATAACTAAAACTGAAAAACTAATACCTAAGCTACCATTCCAACTAAAGATAAATAGTAGAAAAAGGTACATTCAAACATACCTGAAAATATGTTTTGCAGCAATCAAAAACCAATTTTTGACCCCTGTTCAATTGGTTTTCATCAACCACGTTATACTCATTGCTGATGTTTCTTGGTATATCTGATGTTATTACATCATCACTCCCACATAACACAAGGCAGTCCGTCGGATGTCCGACAGATGTCGGGGTCGGATGTTGAGTACATCTTTTTTATATCCTCCGGACAGCCCGATATCCGATTTGGATGTCGTATGGATATAATTTTTTTGGGTTTTGACCGCCCTCAACAGCGCCGTCGGGCATTCTAAGGATATCCGAACGGGCCTCATTTGGCTATAAATATGACATGTATTGGACCTCTAAACTAGAAAAAATATTAGGCTACTTCAGGATTCGAACTCGGGTCTCCCGCACTACGGTTGAATATTATTCCACTGTGCCAATCTATATATATATTAAATTACATTTTCGAACAATACAACCGAATTGTTGTAAAACACTTGAGCTTTTCCGATAACAAATCACATACAGGATTTTTAAGAAGTCAAGATGATGTCGAACTTAGGTTTAACCAGAAGTGAATAAATTGAAATTAAACAATTTAGGCTAAATATTTTTTGAATTTTAAACTTCAGCATGATTTATTAAGTTTAAAGTAGTTTTTTATTATTTGAAATTAAAATCCTATCATAAGTATACTTGCTTTGAATATTATTAGATGCCGAATAATATTTATTTTCTGTAAGTTAATTTCCAATGGCTTGGTTCCCGTAAGCAAAATGGAAAGCCTGTGCAAACAAACTCACGACTTACATATATTTTATTCCTTTTTTGTAATAAATTTACAAATAAACCATCCGGCAAATAGATAATTACTCCTTTATTTTTTCAATTTTTCGTATTAAATGCTGGACTTAAAATAATAATATGTTCAAGGGTAAAATTTGAACAAGGTTAAGTTTACCCCTTTTGGAAACAAAGAAATTTTGACAATTAATAATGAAACTTAGTGATCGGCCCCAATTAGTTCTAATCGAGTTAACCGCCCCGCCCCGATAAAGTGCATTCAATTTTGAATTGAGGTGCCACTTTTTCAACCGGGGCGGTGCGGGGAAAAATTTGAGGTTAACCCGTTGCCCCGAAGCAATAAAAAAAAATGCCGTTCTTTCGGTTTCAGAGTAAAAATCGGGGACAGCGGGTAGAACGATCTATTATCGGGGTTGTTATCGGAAAGATCGGGTGAAACAGTCAATCGATAATGTTTTTTGCATTAATGATTCGATTGATTGCAATCCAATTGATTGAAAACCCCAATTGAATTCGAGGAGAAGAATTTTCCACCCTGAGCCATGCCTCGATGGCCCGAAATGAGAAACCCGATTTGCAAAAAAGTGCCCCGATTGGCTCGAGGCTGATCCTTAAATGAAACAATTGAAAATCTTCTTGGCTGTTGGAAGGAGGTCCGCAGAATATAATTTTCGCACATCCATTGCACTTCCAAGGTGACTAGCCGACGGACATCCCTAGAACTACCCATTGAGTACATAGATATCTAACGGATGTTCGGCCATGATTCGGACATCCGACGGCAGAAATGTGCTATATGGGCTCACTTGCAGCGTTAGGTCATCAATGTCTTCATTTTCCTGTGGGCGAAATATCCGAAATTAATAATCTTACAATATATATACTTGTACGTTAGAATCACATTGCTATCCAGGTATTTAAGTCCATTCAATTTCATGAACATTTTTGGCAGACCATTTTTTTAAATCTTTATAAATTTATGGGAAATCAAAATATGTAAAGAATTCATAAAATTCCATAAATTTCTGACCACAATTAAATGCTGTACAAAAGAGAGTGGACATTTCATTACTTTCATTCATTGTTTTAGATTTTCTTACCTGAAAGTTGGAACTCAAATTTTTTATAATTTCAGCAATATCTGGTTCTATCTCTGGAAATGCATGAATCACCCGTTGTGCTTCAATTAAATTAAGTTGAGGTACCAAATATCCACACTCTATACCGCCATGAATTTTTTCAAGAGCCGCCTCGGTTGCTTGTAGATATTGATTTTCTTTATAATTTAAATGACTCATTTGGTCATCAGCAGCAGCTTCAGAGCGTAGCAAATCAATAGCTAATTGAGCTGTTTCACTCGATAAGGTTTCATCCTCAAGAATAGGTTCCTCACTGGGTCAAATCTTCCAATTGGTGTCGAAGAATCAGGTACCCCCCATATAGTAGCTGATCTTCTAACGAACTTTTGAACTGCAGCTCTTTCGGTACTGCTCGTACGAAAACCATGACTCATATTCAAGATCCAGCGTAACCGAACGACATCAATAATTGAAGATCCATTGCCATCAATACCATTTTCAAGCTCTTTGATGAATTTGCAAAATTCGTACCATGTTAGAGATCCTGGAAGGGTACCATTTCCATTATCGTACCTTAAATTTTGAAAAAAATAGATATTTGAATAGTATTTTTCCTTATAACCAATAAAACATCAATAAAATTATACCTTTACGGTCGAAATAATATAAAAAAATAACGAGCAAATAACCTTGCATGCTTTTTCCAGGCTTCAGTAAGTTTAGCTGGTTTTATCGGTGGTGGCTTTGGGGTATATTTCGGAATCGGCACCTTCATCTTTGATCGGAGGCGGATTTGATGCGTGGCATAAAGCGGGTGTGTTGTAGCAAAATTAAAATAGCCATTTCATGGACGTCCAACACTTCGGCTTTGATCATTGAACTAATAATAAATTATTGAATTGTGGGGTTATGAAAAAGGTTTACAAAAAAATTAATATTTAATCTACCTCTTGATAAAACTGATTATCTTCAACTGAGTCCTCGGGACTCAAAGTGATGATTGGTACGGCTACTGACTTTTTTTCGGAACTACATCGACAATGGAAGCAAACTCATAAAGATTGTAATCGTGGAGTTCTGGTCCGGTTCCGGTGAGAGTAGTGAATATGCTGTGGTACAGCAATTTTTCAGTTATTCCAGTGTAAATGACTGCAGTTGAATGGTCTTCGTTATGATCACTGTTTTCTTCACTTGGTGTAAACACTAGAGGTTCACTTTCTTCGTCAAAAAGGACATCTAAATCATTCATTTCACCATTGGCTGAATTAGTTGTTTCATCAGAACTAGCCAACTCCTCGTCATCACTCGGCTCCTCTTCTTCAAATTCATCTCCAGGCAAATTTTCAAACTCTTGAGCATTATCAATTGAAATTATTGAAGCGGCGTAATCAGGGTGCTCTTCCACAAACTTAAAAGCTTCGTGAACATAAACTTTAAAAAAAGAGCAAGACGTAAATTCGGCCGGTCCATCTAAGAAATAACATTTATCAAATTGGAAAAAAGAGCGCTCAAATTTGAAATGACCTGAAATAGCAAGCGAAGTAAATGACGAAGAAACTTCGATAGTGCTACTGATTTGATTGGTAACTCGGTTCAGAAGATGCATAGCCGTCCGTTTATCAGTTCCGCTATCTTCTGCCACTGACGGATAGTTTTCAATTGTTCGTTTTGCGTGATGGATAAGGCTAATGCTATGCGTAATTTCAGTAGGAGGCTTTGTCACATATTTAAGGAGATAAAGCAATGTACTTTTTGCTTGTTCTTCACTTCCCAAAATGCTAACATTTGTGTTGCAACCAAGCATCGTCGAAATGGTTTCGTTGTATTCAACGATTAGTCCATTCCTATTTACCAAAACCTGGTCCAGTAGTTCTTTTTGTTCTTGGCGGAGTTGATGGAATTTCGTTAACAGAATTTCAGGAAGATATGTATCAGCTAAACGAAAAAGAAAACTTTTTTAAATTAGTAACTTTAGCTTGGTTTACAACCGAAAACATAAGCAATCTTTATTACTGCATAGAATCTAGCTGGTTGCGAAATCGATACCGATAGTAGCGTCGCTAGCGATATTCCCATAGCGAAACTTCGTCTGTCGTTACAGTTTTTGCTGTTCACGAACCTAAGTAACGCTAGCAGCAATACTATCGGTATCGACTCCGTTATCGGTATTAACAGCCCTAACAACCATGCAAAAACCAATGCCAAATGACGAAAATAAAAATGTACGAACTTGAATTTCCATATTGGATTGGAGGGAAGGAACGACGCATTAATTGGAAATTGTTCGAGGAGCGCGTAGCGCTCCCGATGGACAATTGAAATTATATAAGGAAAGGAGGATGAAGACTTAAACAGTGTTGAACAATTTATTTAATAGCTCTTTGTAGCCCCCAAAGGGGAAAAGAAAAGAAAAATTAGGGCGTAGTATGCAAAGCGCGCGAAGTAAGGTGTTCACCAGTTCTAACTCCAGACCTTTCTTCCTCTGTGGTCTTGTCTACCAGTGGCCAACGGAGATTTAGTTAGGCGCTCCTCTGAAGCGACTCCCTCCACGATTTTGATGAAAACTGAAAGAAAACAAACAAAGGAAACTTGATGATTAAAGCTTGTTCAACTTGATAATTAAAGGGTTGGCAAGAAGACTGTTTAAGTCTTCCTCCTTTCCTTATATAATTTCAATTGTCCATCGGGAGCGGTACGCGCTCCTTGAAGGCTGAAGGGTAACACGTCGCTTCTCGCACCAAGCTGCTTTCAGCAGAGCTATCTTGCATAAGGCGAGACATTTAGAACCCCCTAATTTATTAATATAGTAAACGGCTGTAGAGTTGTCCATTTTTAGGACAACAAGGCAGTCTCTTGATAAATCAGCATAACTCTGCAGGGCAAAATAGGCTGCCCGCAATTCCAAAATGTTGATGTGGGCGTTCGATTCGTCGGCCGTCCACGGTCCCCCTGTCCGGACACCGTTACATACCGCTCCCCAGCCCGACAGGGAGGCATCAGAAAATATAACTAGTGTGGGCGCCTGCCTTGCCAATGATATGCCTGTACACGACATAAGATTTTCGATCCACCATTCAATGTCCTCCCTTGCATTTTTGTCGATCAAAACTTTCGATTGCATTACCCCTCTCGCGTATTTGAGCCCGGCGATATAGAGATACTGGATCCCCCGCACATGAGCCGGAGCGAAAGGGACGGAAACGGCGGCCCAGGCGAAATTACCTAGAAGAGTTGCCAGATCTCGTAATGACGCTCCTGTGCCGCTTTTTAGTTTTTTACTGAGTGCTATGATCGCCGCTCGCTTTGAAGTTGAGTGGGAAAGTGACATTGCCTGGAAATCTACCTCTAAGCCTAGGAATTCCATTACCTGTGTGGGAACCGGCCTAGATTTCTCCAAATTGATTACAAAACCTAACGAATGAAGAAGATTCTTTACTGTGTCTACCTGCTGGGCCAGTTTACTTCTACTTACATTCAAAATTAAGAAGTCATCGAGGTAAACTATAATCTTAATGCCTTGCTCCCGAAGAAAGGAGACAACTGGCTTCAACAGCTTTGTGAAAGCCCATGGTGCCGGAGATAAGCCAAAGGCTAAACACGTAAACTGAAAGATCTTACCTCCCCAAATGAATTGTAAATAATGCTGATCTGTGGCGTGAACGGGCACTGTTAGGTATGCATCCTGAAGATCTAATTTAGCCATCCATATGTTTGGCCTCATTAGATGCCTCATATGCACAAGACCTTCCATCTTGAAGTGATGGTGAACGATGAAGCAATTCAGTTCTTTTAAATTAATCACTGGTCTGAACCCACCCGCTTTCTTAGGAATAAAAAAAATTCCGCTTACCAATCATAACATACCCTCCTCGAGTGGCGTTGAATCCTGATGGACCGGGATTGAAGTTAACGGTTGGATTCACCTGCTGGCTGCTGCGTTCATCTCGATCCTGCTGTCCATTGAATCCTGCTCTCTGGTTAGTGCTGTAGGCGATATGGTAGCTGTCGGCACCTCCTTGCCCGCGGTCATAGACGAAGCTTTCCCCGCTGTGATCGTGGCCTCTTCGGCCAAAAAAACGACTCTCTCTCGAGTTGGTTTTACCGCCATTGTGATGAAGTTGCCCTTCCCGGCTTAGGTTGCCCAACTTGGCTTGAGTGTCTGCCGATCTAACCATCGAGCGTATAAATGAGGCACCGAAAAGCTCACTGGACTGGTCTGGATCGAAGTTGTCGGGATTATTAAGTAGATATACAAAGGATGGGCTAGTCTGGCGTAGAATATTATGGCGCCGTTGCTGCGTAATCTCGTGAAAGGAGTTACCTAACAGCTGGAGAGCATCCCTAATAGCCTCGTGGTGGGATTCCTTCTCTACTCGCTCATTCGCTAAAAAGAGAAGAGGCTTCGTTACTTCTAGTACCTTCTGCTGGAGCTTGTACAATGAGCGCTCGTTGGAATCGATGGAGATCTTTGAGGCTGACGACCCTGTAATCAACATCAGACGCTGATAAAGACAATCGTCTAGGGAGGGGCATTGGAGTTTGGCCGATTTCTTCTCAAACGTTGGGGAATAACGAACCTTAATTTCCTTACCCTCTGAGTCCTCTAAGCCTTTACCCATCCACTTGAAAAATGTCTTGCCCTTGCTCTTTGAAATTCCAAATCTATAAATGCCATCGTCCAGTTTTTGCCTTTTCTGCGGATTCTCCAACCAGTCACCATGAGGCTGAAGCAGGGGATCGAGGGGTAACACTGGCGTAGTGGACTCCTCGTGTTCTGAGACCACGCTTTCGAATGTCTCCCTACCCATGTTCACTTCCCTTCCTTTACGTCTACCGTGGATAGTGCCGTCTCGAGACGACCCTTGCCTACTGTCACTTTCACTACTAGACACGGAAATTTTGTCGACTTTTCTACACAAGAGCTGAAAAAGGTCTGGAGGTAGAACGGGTGAACACCTTACTTCGCGCGCTTTGCATACTACGCCCTAATTTTTCTTTTCTTTTCCCCTTTGGGGGCTACAAAGAGCTATTAAATAAATTGGTCAACACTGTTTAAGTCGAGCAAGTTTCCGAGTATAATTCCCACATGATGAGCCTTTTGTCTCTTAATGGAATCGGGATTCTTGAAATATTTCTGCTTCGTTGCGAGTCAATTTCGGGGGGTTGAACTACTTCAAGTAATTTATAGCTTCGATGTCCGTTACTGTCGTCAGCAGGCACAATTTGAGTACACATCGTACTCTTAACCATTGTTTGCGCGCGACGCATTCTACAGCAAATTTTTCCAAATTTTCCATCGTGACAGGTATGCGAATGACTATGACAGTTGCAAATAACTACAGTTTTTTGGACATCTTGGTTGAATTTTTCCGGGTTACGTAAAGGATGATGTGCTTTTAAGAGTGAAGGTTTAATTGGCATTACTCCGTTGAATTTGTCGATTAACTGTTCTACGTGGACTGCCAAATCTACTTCAGCCTTAAACATCTCATCGATTGCTTTGGCAACGGTACATAAGAGTTCTGGATAGATGGCTGAATTTTGAAGTAGCTGGCATTACAAACTTCCCCAATAAACTACATGTAAATGTAGCGAACCTCTGGCCTTTTCTTCTACACATCCAAATGAGGCAATCGGAACACCAAAAACTCCAGAACTTCTGCTCGGTAATGGCACTGTAAGCCTTTTTTGGAAGAATGCTCTGTTTGGGTCCCAAGCAGAGTGGTAAAAACCGTTTCGGTTAAAAGTCTAAAGATTTCGGCAGCAGCAAGAGGTCCTTTTGCCAAAAGAAATCGTAAATGGTGAGGAATGATAGGTATTTCTTGAAAAAATGCAGCATTATTTTGAATTGCTTCTGATAAGCCGGTTCCATCAGCAGGGAAATTATTGTTATCTTTCTTAGGTAAAGAGAGTCTGATATTTAAGGTGCATTTACATCATCTGGAGCGTAAGTAAAAAATATACTAGGAAGTCCAAACATGTAACGCATTCCAATTAGGTTTGATAAAGAAGCTGCTCATTGACTTGAAGTGAATGGAATTCTTGAAGTGCACGACTTGATGTGTACGTTTAATTTGTTTAAAAACTTCAAAGAAGAAGTTGATTTAGGATCTTTTGCTGTTTCTTTCAACTGATTAATAAATGCTGGATCATTAACCCACTTGGAAAAAGTGTCAAACGATATTGGATTGCACTTAACCCTGGAAGCGATTACGCGAGAAGCTGCGTGACGTTGAAGCTAGTCGAATAGAACAAAGATGAGACGAATACATGATGAAAAACTTCCAGTAAATTGAAACATCATGTGTCTCACGTAAGATGAAGACACAGTTACACTTGATTCAAGCCCACAGCCCAAAATGAAGAGAAATGGAAACGATGAATAAAACAGCCTGTCATTTTCTTCAAATTCATTGAAGGGTGAAGCTTCACTCTCGATATGAATCTGAAAAATAAAGAAAATATTGGAACAGTAAAAGTTGTGTTGTTAATACCGGTAGCGGAATCGATATCGGTTTAATGCCGCTCTTGATATAGTAACGCTTCAGTATCGGCGTTACTTTTAAGAACGCCTTTTCAAAGTATCTCAAGCCAACAAAACACTATTATAAAAGTTACCTGGCTTATATGTTGGTCAATCTCTTCATTCACGTTTTCGGAATTTAGGGGTTCTCCATGGAACGAATGTAGAACATTAACGTTTGCAGATGTATCTAAGGTTTCTGAAAATATATCAAATAAAAGAATCACTGAAAATCGGTATGGGTTTACGTGAATATAGACAATAAAAAAATACCTAAAAGACCCCTTAAAGCTATCCTAACAGATTGTGTTTGGTCCGTAGTTACAGGCAAAAAAAGTGTTAGGAGAGAAACGGGCATTGGCATGTCTGGATTTTTATCAGAATCTCGAATTTCATCTGTTGGCACATCAGATGATCCTTCTGGGGTTACCGAACGATCAATTTTAATTTCAGTTTCTGTGTCAACTATTGAAGCATTTTCGATTAATTCTACCAAAATGTTTTGCAACTTCATATGCATTGCTTCTGTTTCAATGATAGAAGCATTGCGATATAAAGGGTTGAGATGTTTAAGAGCATGAAGCCAAAGATAGACAACATCGACTCGGACGCGCAGTTCATTGACGTCTCCGAAACGAGTTGGAATTAAAGAGTCGAATTTTAGTCGAGAACCGATCAAACAAATCGAGAGAAATTCACCGAAATTTTCCGTTCGAGGATACTCTCTTCCATCTATAAATAATAAATATAAATTTAGATAAATAATAAGGTCGTTGGAAAGTTTAGGTTAGGTTTAGATAGGTTAGGTTAGGTTAGTACAACATAGTAATTATAGTTTAAAAAATTATTGATTACCAAAATTTGAATTCAATCTCTGAAGTTCCGCCAATTTTGTAGTGCCATCTGGTTGGGGGTACGTAATCACGTGACCTTTTTTGCTTTTTGTCGTTCGGAAGTATTATATCCGACAAGTTTCAAAATTGAGACATATTGACGACTGCGGCAAAAAGAAGTTCTTCTGAAAGAGTTAACTGCGGAAGTCCTAATCGACCAGGATGACCAAAGTCAATACCAGCAGCGATACAGAGTTTTGGAATTTTCGGTTTACTACTTGTGATATTTCGGTGACAAGTAGAACAAAGTGAAGCAATACCGTCTTTTACCAGTTCAGGATGAAGATGATAAAGTTTACCTGTTGAAACAAATAACCAATTCAAAGCCCAAAATTAATTGACGGAACTATGGTTAGGTAAGGTTAGGTGAAAGAAAACCTGAACTCGAAAGGTATACGCTAACAGATAGCTGATATGGGTGGGGTATTGCGTAAAACAACAATTGACGTTCTTCGTTTAATTTAAGCAAATCTAATTCAGTGACAGGAACTGGATGGTAGAGCATTTTGTTCATTTGGAAAGCTCTAATTCCGCAACAAGCACAGCCCAAAAGAAGGGAGTCTTTGTCAAAACACTGCTGAAATTCATCGATGATTCTACCGCGATCATGAATGTCAAAATTCCCTTCAATTTCACGTTTCTGTTCTTCAAGTAAATTTCTTTCTTCTTCCGGAGTAGACCCATAAAGCTTAGCTGACGCGGAAAATTTGTTTTGTCCAGAATTTACAGCCAAAGCTAATAAAGCAACTAATGGGTCTTTTTCAAAATTCACTAGTTGTTGGGCAGATGGTGTCTCTTTATAATGAAGGTTTAATATAGGAGCTTGCGTATTTGACGACAATACGGGATGCAGGTTAAATATTGGATCTTGAATACTTGACGACAATACTTTAATCTCTAATGGAAGATTTTGATTTGCTTCTGTGATCATTTCACCAAGTTCAATAAAACCTTCACCCACCTTAATAAAATAAATTTAATAAGAGTAAACAAAAAACAGTAAAATCTCACGTTGAAGAACAGGTTTACCTCAACTTCAATGTCAACAAAATTATTTTCCTGCAATCCCTGAGAATTTGAAGCGGAATTTTTAGCGGTCTAAATATTGAAATTAAGAAGCAGAAAGAAAATTAATTATTATATTAAATCAAAAAAATTGAATCAGGTATACTTTTCGTTTTTTATTATTTTTTGAGGCGAATGATCATTTCCTCGAATTTATAGTTTTCCTACCTTTTGGAGGCATTTTCAAATCAATTTAAATACGTTACTGGAAAGAGGGAAATAGCCTTGGCCTTCAGAATCTCCAGTCAATCCTTACATTTAAAAATAATGTTATGGATTAAATTTTAAAAAATGAAAAGGAAAACTAAACCCAAATGAAATAAATTATGTTACCAGAAAAAAACAGTGAATTGGCCTTGAGACTGGTCCTAAAACAAAGAAAATGAAAAATAAGTTAGAGTTAGGGTCTGAAACACTACCTTTGCTTTGCAATATTCTACAAAAGAAGTACGGGTAGGGGATTACAAAATTATGAATATGTAGGGGAGGGGGAAGCAAAAGTGCATAACGAACCATTACCTAAGCATCGTCGACCTGAAAGGTGTTGAAGGAAAACAAGCTAGTTAAACCATACTCTCAGTGGTATGAACACGAATTCTCTGGACTTGCCTAATTAACACCATGTCATTTAGGGCGTTAAAAAGAAAGATAGAAGAAAAGGGAAAAGGTAATGGCGAAAAACGTGCCCATTTTACTTCAGGCGAACTTCCTACAACAAAAGGTTTTGCGGATATTCCTCTGGGTTTTCTAGAGTAAATGATAACATTTTTAACTACGAAAATCCTAAAAAGCATTATCTATTAAAATTTTGTAGAGGGCCTATTAAATGTCGAGTGACTCATAAAGTTACTTTCTTAACGCATTCGAATACTTGCCTTATAATAAATTTGATTGACGGAAATGGTGACGAAATCCGTCTTCAACCGCCGTATGGGGCCCGGAGAAAACTGCAAAATATGTGGATAAATTTGAAGTAAGTTTGACAAAATATATAACAATATAAATTGATTAAATGTTCGTGTTTAGGTAGGAAAAGTTCACCTTATAAGAAAAGTTTCAGTTATTATGAGCACTAACGATTACTCCAGGATCTTAAACAAAAGAACGTTAGTGTCAACACAGTCGACTACAGTAAGTTTCTTTAAAATAGCACATTGTAAAATACATTAAAAATTTGACAACCTGCAGGTGAGTTTAGTGAATGCTAAAGAAAACGAAGAATTTCCTGACTTAGCTTACAATTATATGTCTGTTAGCAGCATTGGGGATATTGCTGATCGAGAAATAATTGGTGAGGAAATTTTTTTAAAAACTTACTTCAATTAACAAATTTTTTTGTCTAGATGTGATAGGGATCTTCTACAAAAAAAGAAGAAGGTGATACCACTGCAGTCCTATACCAAAGAAGAGCATAGTATTAAAATTTTGGACGACAAAGGCAAGAAGGTGAGAAGTATGAAAGGCAACTTTAAAATTCTTAACAATAACTTTATTTTGATTTCAGATGGAAGTAGGGTGCTAAACAATTGAACAATTCCTGCAGAAAATGAAAATAGAAGAGTTGAAGACTATTATAGGACTCAAAGGAGTGCGACTAGTTAGGAAGGGAGAAAAACTAGAATGTGTCACATATTCTGTCACAATTATAGATGTAAAAAAATTGCTTATTTCAAAACCTTTCACTTACTTTTATTTTATCGTAGATCGATCCAGCATCCAAGCACACTGAAGAACTAAAAAAATGGATGGCTGCTGAAAGTTCAGAAGGAGAAACTGCTGAAGCCACTAAATAAATAATGTTTTCTATTAAAATTGACTCGGCAACTTTCTCAAAATCAAAATGACTTATAAATGTGAATGACCTTTCTACTTTCTTGGAAATTATGTTGTAATCTATCTCTCTAGTTGGGAACGGCAAAAACTGTAGTGACAAGCTTGAAAAAACTGACAGTTGACATGCTGAAAGTCGTGTCAATAACAAGAGCTGTTCTGCTATTGATACGATGTCCGCTGGGTGGCGCGACATGACGTGTAATTTTTTATAATTTTTTTTCGTAGAGGCAGAGTTATAAGAGGAGATGGTTATGGCAATCGGTTTTTTTTGCCATACTATGGCAACCGGTTTTCCCATAAAAATTCGTGCAGGAACGTAAAAAAATAATCCTACCCATTCGCCATCTAGCGGTCGATTGCGAACTAGGTTTTCACGATCTAGTTTGCAAAGTAAACATGTCTTTCTCAATTCCTGTTCCTTTGTAATTATATTAGATTGAACTAAAAATTGTCTTTTATAAGCTAGTATTACAAAAGTTCATGGACTAATTTGTGTTACAGGAGCTGGTCGTGACTTAAAAGAGCCAAGGCTTTGTCCACAAGTGCTTCAAATATACCGTAGAGGCGCCTGGTGGTGGTTTGGAGCAATATAACAAAATAATTTCGCGCAAGTTGGTTTAAACATTTGTATTGATGCTTACTTTTGACAATACATTTTTTCCATGAACAAAAGTTCTTGACAGCTTTTACTACTAGTTTTCATATGTGTTCTTTCTTTGGCTAGGTAAAAATTACGAAAGCGTTTTGATTCCGTATGGAAGCTTATGTGGACATATTGCAGTATTATATATGGTAGTGACTCTTCATACTTCATGGAATGTGATCTTCCAGATTTATCTTGCAATTCAGCTTCCCCCTTCATAATAAAGGTATTGATGATTACTCTTCCTGTAAATTGTAAATTAGTTTTTTATAGTTGAATGCCAATTACTCTCTAATTTAAAACTAGTTTATTGGTCCAATAATTGAAGCCAATAATTGACGCTTCTGCAAAAAAGCGTAAGTTGAAAGACTTGGCTTGTTATTACCGATTATTTTGATAACGGTGACGTCATGACTCGTAAGTGTGAAAGAAGACAAGACGGAGAACGAAGCAAACACTATAAATTGATTGAAATTTAGAAATCTTGGATCCAAAATCTGTTTATCTTTGGCCCACGTTACATGTCTATAGACAATTTTTTTCAAAAAAATTGCCCAAAGGACATTACCGAAGGAATCTTGTTAAACTTTTCCACTCTACAGAGACCAGATCTAAGCAAAGCGTTGAATTTCATAATATGCAACGGGAACCCGAAGAGAATATGAGACGTTATGCGAATCATATACGCAAAGCCTTCCACTTAGCGTATCCTATAAAATCCACGATAGATAAAGCAACAACTTTTTCCAGAGAACAAATCATGATGGACAGATTTCTGGAAGAGCTGTCTTTCGACGTCCAGACCAGACTAAAGTATATAGAATTCGAAACTTTTGAAAAACTCATAGAAAAAGCTGAAATGACGGCCATGGCAGTAGAAGAAACCCAAGTTAGATCCAGACTCAATGGTTTTCAGGTCAAATACGTCACACCTAATAGAGAATTGAGTAAAGTAAAGGAGGCTTTAAATCACCTTAGTACCCAGGTGGAATCAAACACTCACCAAAAACATTTAGAAGAAAACATGGAGAAAATGCAAAGGCAATTATCTACCAGAAGAAACGTGAGTTTTCACAGCGCTCACCACAGTCAAACCCTCCAATCAATAAAACAGGGGATTTATATTTTTGTGATTTTTACAACGATTGTGGCTATCACTCAATAAGCAATTGTAAAGCAAGGGAGAGTCAAGCTAATGATAGATGTTTTGGTTGTAAAGAAATTGGACATCGAGCAAACTTTTGTCCCCAGATAAAAAATTTGAAACCCACTCCTCCAAAGGGTTATGACGGAAATGGAAAAAAACTCAATTCGTTTGAAGAAAGGGGAAACTAAAAACTACTGATGTAAGCGTTGAGCCCCTCGGTGAAACTAAGAAAAAGCCCCGACATCATATAAATAGTTAAGCAGTAAGATCTACAGTGCCTAGGATAAGAATAAAAATAGGAAATTCTGTTGTAAAAGCGCTGCTTGACACTGGAGCCGAGAGAAGCGTTATTAGTAGCACATTTTTTCATAAGCTTAAAGAAGGAAAGGAATTAATTAATTTCACTAAAGAGGTAGATGTGGATCTTTTCAGCATAAATGACAGGCGCCTCGTCACGGAAGGCACAATCACCGTTAACTTTTTTTGTGGCAGAAGAAACGCCACGCCAAGCACTTAGGCAGAAATTCATCGTCGTAAATGGAATTGTTGAAGATTGCGTTCTAGGGCGCGATGCACTTTGGAAACATCAGTTTATCTATAACGGAAAACAACAGTCCATCTACCGAGTCCCGGAAATTGATCACTTCCAGGAAACAGAAAATTCCTTTGTGATTAGCAAATCTTTGAGAATTCCTCCAAATTCCACTAGTCTCCTAGAGACTAGAGAAGAGGAAACTCACCCTTTCAACTCTCTCAATACTTGTCATTTTGTTAGATGTTGTAATATTCCGTCCGGGCTTATCCTGGAACCCTACATCTCTACGACACCAAATCGTTCGCTCCGTGTGGTCGCTGTTAATGGAACAGATAAAACCATATTTCTACCTCTCCTTACAGTGTTAGGAACCCTTTGTATTTCCAGACCTTCAAGAAAGACTGTTGAAACAATGGCTTCAATAAGCGTAGCTTCAGATCCAATCAACACAGCAGCCGTTGATTCGGCTCTTCCAGACATAGATAAGGAAAACAAAGAGAATTTGCGTAGATTAATAACAAATAATTATAACCGTTTTGCTTTTAAAACAAGTGAGTTCGGCCATACTACTTAGCTAAAACATGTCATTGACACACAAGGACAAGGGCAGGCGTCCTTTTCGTCAAAGGGCATATCGCACGTCTCCAAAACAAAAAGAGATAGCTAAAAATATAATCGAGGAACTGATGCAAAATGAAATAATTCGTTATTCAATGTCCCCGTCGGCAGCCCCGATAGAATTAGTAAGTAAGAAAACAGGGGATGTCCGTTTGTGTGTAGATTTTAGAAAATTAAATGCAATTACAAAAAAAGATTCTTTTCCTTTACCTCGTATTGACTACGTTCTAGATTTACTGGTGGAACACAGGTATTTTTCCACATTAGATTTAGCCTCCGGATATTGGCAAATTGAGCTCGACGAGGAATCCAAAAAAAAACAGCCTTCATAGTCGATGACAATTTGTACGAATGGAATCGTTTGGCGATTGGTTTACCCAACGCCCCGGGAACGTTTCAAAGACTGATGAATTCAGTTTTACGAAGAGTTATTGGAAAGATTTGTCTCGTTTATCTTGACGACATAATAATTTTTTCAAGAACAATTAAAGAGCATTTTACCAATTTGAAGACTGTTTTTCCCTCTTAGAAAACGCGCACCTAAAAATGAAATTGTCAAAATGTGAATTTTTAGCGCAATCCGTTTCCTATCCTGGACACGTAATCACGGCTGAAGGAATAAAACCAGACCTGCTAAAATTGAAACCCTTGTGAATTACAAAAGACCTGGTACAGTAAAAGAATTACAATCTTTTTTGGGACTAGCCAGTTATTACAGACGATTTGGACAAAATTTCTCTACCGTCACCCACCCCTTGTTATCACAGACTAAAGGAAAACCTACTGATAGTGTAACTTGGAAAACAGATGAAATTGCAGCTTTTGAGTACTTGCGACAATGTTTAATATCATAACCTATCTTGATATAACCGGATTTTTCGAAGGAATTCCTGATTTACACGGACTCAAGTAACTATGCCTTAGGAGCCGTCCTCTCTCAGATGAAAGACGGAAAGGACCAACCTATAGCCTATGCAAGCAGACATCTCAATAAAGGGGAAATCAAGTATTCGACAATAGAAAAAGAGGCCGCAGCAGTAGTGTTTGGGATAAAACATTTTCAACATTACTTACAAGATCAACCTTTTGTTATTGTAAGCGATCACAGGCCTCTTCAGTGGTTGCAGACTTTTAAAGACGAAACAGAGCGACTAGGTAGATGGGCGATTTTGTTATCTAATATGAAGTTCAGTGTTCAGTACCGACCAGGTCGAGTACACGAGAATACTGATTTTCTTTCAAGAATACCGATGAATCTAATATCTGCCGTTCCTGCAGACAACAACGTAATGTGTCAAGAACAGCAGAAAGATTCTCTGTGCAAAGCAATCGTTACGTTTTTGGAACAAAATGAACCTTGGAAAAAGAAGATGGCCCGATGTCTTCTTGGGCCAGTGAAATCGATTATTTCTTTGTTGAAAATGGTCTTTTATGTAAACACTACGAACCTACGTCAGTGAAAAGAAGAAACTTTGAACATTGTCAAGTGGTTGTTCCAATTTCTCTGAGAAAGCAACTTTTACAAGAATACCATGATTCCCCATTGTCAGGACATATGGCAACTAGGCGAACATTCTTTCGTCTAAGGGACAAATACTATTGGCCTACCATGTTACGGGATGTTAAGGAATATTGCACTTCTTGTGAACCTTGTGCGCTGGGACATCGAGCGCACAGTACGAAAGCCTATCTCAACCCGTTAGACCTCGCTACAAGACGTTTTGAAGCATTGGGCTTAGATTTTCTAGGTCCAATCAAACCGCATTCATTTCAAGGAAACAATTATATATTAGTAATCACGCATTACTTTTCTAAATGGATACAAGTCATTCCTCTTACCAACTGTACCGCCCTCAGTGCTAGTAAAGCCTTAGTAGAACGAATTATTTTACATCATGGTCCCCCGAAAGCAATAATTACAGATCAAGGCAGTAATTTTACTTCTGAATTATTTTTTGCGCTTCGTAAAGCTTTAAACATTAAACGCATGAAAACAACTGCGTATCACCCTCAGAGCGGTGGGAGGATATTTTAGACCCCGTTGTTTTCGTTTTAATAATTCTGTCCACTCGTCAACACTTGAGACTCCATATTTTCGAAATCACGGTCGTGATCCAGTCATGACGATTAATCAATTCCTCCGTCCTCTTCCCCCAGTAATAGTTACTCCCTCAGACTATAAAAGTCAAATTATGAAACGCTTACACGAAGCCTTTCAGCTTGTCAAAATCAATCTTTCCCAAGCTCGTGAACAACAAAAAGCCCAGTACGATAAACGCGTAAAAGAGCTAAAATTTTACGTAGGACATAAAGTTTTACTGGATATGCGAACGCCCTTGGCAGGATTTAGTAAAAAACCCATTCCACGTTTTACAGCCCTTTTCGAATTTTGAAAGTAAGCAACAATAGTACTGTGGAAATACAACAAGACGTAGGAAAACAAACTCAGCTTGTACATGTGAATCGAATAAAACCCCTATTTGAGTCAATGATCTGGAAAGACGAATCAGGTGTCGACTTTTTAGATGTAAGAATTGAGAAACAGGCCGAAAAATTCGTACAGGAAACCGCAGATAAACTCGAAACTTCCCCTCTACCCCAAGAAACAAACCTTCAATCTGAGTTAGAACAAATTCCTTGTGAAAAAAAAACTCCTACTCTAAATTTGATGAGACCCCCACCCACAATTCCTCCTACTCCAAATTTAATGATTAGTTCACTAACAATTTCGTTACCTTTCAACCCGATTCCAGAGACGTCAACCTTACCCATACAACCAGAGCGTCGCCTCGGTTTACGTCCTCGGAATCTTTAAAACCAGTTGTCAAATTCTGGAATTGTATTGCTGTTATTTTTTGTAAATCCCGTTCGAATCACTTAAACTATCTTTAAGCCGTGTTTAAATTCTAATTATTGCGTATCAACGGATTTCTTTAACTTTAAGTAATAGTTGAACAATATCACTTAAAGCACTCTGTTTAAAAAAAAAAATAATAATAAAAATAAAAATAAAAATAAAAAAAATAAAAAAACGAAATAAAATAAATAAATAAAAAACTTTGTATTAGTAATCTTAATAATTCATAGAATGGATCCCTGAAATGGATTTTGAAATTACTCTTCTCATAGATTATGTCTTCTACCTCTCCTCATCATACCGTTTTTCTGTCGCCTCCATGTTCTTAACATCACTATTTGTAATTGTACGGCTTCTCAGCCAAAAGGGTTCATAAAATTCACTAGCAATGACTGTGATTATCAAATAAGCCCCATTTCTACTATTCCAGTATATTATGATGTCTATTCTACTCTTCCCCAAATCACCCGTTTTGTTGGCCATTCATGTACCATGTGGCTGGAAAAGAAACACATCTATACTGACTTCTGGGGTTGGCAAACTCCAAGTCAATCAAGAGTGCCAATAGAAGTCAATGCACATGAATGCGAAAAAATGCGAGATTCCCGATTGTGCCATGGCAAAAGTATGGACTACTTAGGAAACAATAAGTGGTCGTTCGAACGTATTCCAAATGTGCAGAGTAGCTGGCTTCAAGTCACAGCTGATCAGCTGATCAACTGTCGATTAGAAGAAGTTACTTTAGAAACTGAGTGCGCTAACTGTACGATAAGTTTACCCATTGGCGATATACCGGGAGGGATCAAAGGATCCGTTTCTCACAACCTAGTGACCATTGTCTGGAAAGAATCGTTAAGAGAAGTTCAACAGTGCAAACTAAGGCTTGTGGAAACAGGTATCGCTCAACGTTACCTGACTAACAACAGTGAAATAGAAAGAATTCGTGACGTCGAACAACAACTTGACTTTGTTTACAATACAACTAACAAGAAATATTGTAATTCATCCGAAAAAAGTTACAAACAAGTAATCGGAATGGAAAAAGTTATTTTACGTTTACATTCTTTAACTGACACCAATGCTCATCCGAGTAAACCACTAGAAAAGGGCATCGAAAATTTTGCTGACATTATCCGGGCTGAAATCAGCGGAGCGGCACATTCTCAATACGCCCGAGACCGAACTACCGATGGAATAAATAGAGTGGCTCGAGAAATTCGAGCTCTAAAATGTGAAAATCGGGTGCTGGCACACAAAACTGCTATTGCCTACGCACAACACAGTGGATGGCTTGCTGCCAGTTACCTTAATTTACCTGCATGTAGCAAATTGATAGCCACTGGTGAATCGATCAGCGTCTATCAATCCTCCCCGAAAAATTCAACGATCACCACTGAAATCACAAGCTGTGGTCCTCAACCCAAACTCTGCGACTACACTTTAGACACTGAAGGATGGGAACTGACGCCCTACAACCCCTGTTACTGGCACAAAAATTCCGTCAACATTAACGGCCGAGCACATTTCTACAAAAACAGTTCTTGGCATCCAATTGTCCCCGGTGTAATAATCCAAGGACATAGTTTGATCAACACTTTGCCGTATGAAATTGATACGCTACTCGCCCTAAGTTTACACCCCACCCTAACCTCCCACCCGATGAGCACAGCAGCTCCAATCGCCGAGATAATTGCTGCTGCTAAAGCAGAACATTGCATCGACCTTGGAAATCCTTTTCATATGAGCACTCTTCTTTCCTCACTCCAAAAAGAAAAGAACGTTTCCCTGTCGTCTAAGATTCTTAGTTGGTCAAGTAGCATTTGTAGTCTTCTAGGGATGGGATTTATCGGATTCATTTTCTTTCATTTTTGTGGAGTAGGTTTCTTTATTGCAAGATATATACCTTGTTGCTCTTTTCTAAGTACTTGTAACCCCTCTTTTACATTACGCCCCTCTTTTCTATGTAATTTCTCCCTTTGACGTCTTACAGACTGCTTTACCCTTCAAACATTTCAACTTGAATTTCTTGTAGTTCGACCTTCACGAACCCCGTATAAAAACTTTTTGTTCTATAGAAAATAGTCAGAGACACTTTTCATAGTTCAGTTCCTAAAGAGTTGTTTCCCAATTTTTTGTGCTACGAAAATATACTTCCCAGGAAACGACAATGAAAAAGTAAGTTAAAATATTAATAGCTTACAATAGTATGGCAACAATCTAACGATACGCGCTTTTACCTAGGCGGTAGTTCTCATACTTTGATGATTGCTTGCGTTAGTCCAGCCGACTCAAACTACGAGGAATCACTAAGCACGCTACGATATGCTGACCACGCAAGAAAAATAAAAAAAACAAATTTTAATCGAGATTCGATAATGGTAGAAGTTATGGCACTGCGAGATCAAATTAAGCAGCTTTTGGCAGCAAATAATAACGAAACTACAAGCTTTGCTGAAGCTGAACAACTTTGTCAGCCACTTAAATTTTCAGAAGAAGAGAAAATACATCTATTGAGTTGGAGTTGGAAGAAAACACAAACATGTGCGAGAAAGCTCTTCGGGCAGACGCTGCAAACATGCAAAAAAAACAGATGCTAGAAGAATTACAGGTATTTCCAGAGATAAGGAGATGAGACACTGCCGTGTTAAAGCCGCCATGACACATTTTGGCCCGCCATCTAGCGGCTAATGCCCTCCCTTCATCATTAGCAGACGAATTCCTCAGTTTTCTAATGTCATCGAGCTGGTTTGTGTCAAACTAAAGTGTCAACACAGTGTAAAAAGGTGAAATAAATAATATTCTGAACGAAATTTCTTTTATAGATTTTTGTATAATATAAGCTTAGTTAACTTATTTCGTTTCGAGGTTTCTTTGGACACATTTTGGTTGAAAACTTTGATATAAGATTAACATCTGACTTTAAGGAATCTCAAAGCAACAGATTTCACAAGGTTATTAACGTCACATTTTTTAGAATGCTGAAAAAGACTAGGAAACATGGTATTTACATCAATAATTTTTAGTACTTTCTGGGTTAACAGGGCAGCATAATCACACTGAGAATATTTTAATCCTTGTGACAACATGACTTGGAAAACAGACTCGCAAGCAAGAACAATTCTATACACAGAGTTTGAAGGAATACATATAATTCTATTCTTTCTTAAATTTGAAATATTTCCTGCATCTTTATCTAAAGGGTTTTCACTAGAATCATACAATGCTTTTCTGCACATGATGCAATCAAAGTGACGTTCAATTTTCACTACACAATACCCAGCAATGAAGGCAAGACATTGGTTTGTAAATGCATCATCAATATTTGAAGCGTTTAACTCTTCCTCATTACAGAAAATCTCCATATCAATCTCAATTTCTTCATCAATTGAATCTTTTTCTACGTGAAAATTCTGGTTCTCAAATATTTGTGATGGAACAAGTGAACAGTTTGATGATACAGAAGCTGTCACGCCACCACTTTTTATAACGAGAAGTTTTCTCATTATATATTTCACTTGAATTGCAGTTGGGTTATTATTCAACCTACCCCTCAATCGAATAATGCTAAAGAAATGCTCGAGTGGATCTTGCTGAGTAAGTCTAGTGCATACATAATCTAATGGAAGAGGTTGAGTCAACAAATCCCATGGAAGTGCGATAGTAGATGTGATTGTTGCTGTAAAGCCAATTACAACTGATTTTCTCCTGCTGGTACTCACAAATTTACCCGTAGTAAATTGCAATGATTTAAGGAATTTTTGCAATCCTTGAAGTTCTTTTTCTTTTTCTGGCAGGTTTGAAATAGTAAGTGGTGCCCTATCGTTAACTTGTTTCGGTTTCCAAGAGTTCAGCATGTCGAAAAGCTTGTTGAACTTACGGCAATACTCCTCAGTGGCCTCACTTCCGACAAACAAGAGGAACGAATGTATTGCAAAGCTAAATTAAGTAAAAATTGGTCTCGTAATGTGTTACTAACGCTCACGTGCAGTGGAGACGTTGTAACAGAAAAGATGTGGGATGGAGGATGAAAAATAATGAAGATGAAAAATATGACTTGAGGGAAAACGCACGGCTTTATTCTTTGTTGAAAAAAGGGAGAACAAAGAGAGAGAGAGAAAAATTGGGAACTTAAAATTTAGACTGGATTACGGGGGAGGTAAACGAGAGATCCTCGTTCACGACCGTTACGTTATACTCTACTGAAAAACACACACTGAACAAAGGGGGCAAGGGCCACTTCCAACATAAACACAAACCGAAGGCCCTCGCCACCTACAATCCTGCCCGTGAGGGCAGCACTGTAAGTGACAGCGGGCCCACCTGTCCACAGGTACTAAAATAAACACAAAAAAGAAACAACAAAACAACAAAAAAAAACAACAAAGCTCGCCACGTTTAGAATCCACGGCTACGTTTATTCAGGGATGATTCCCTGATACACCCGCCTTGGTGCGCAGAGAATTTGGTGGTGGTCATTGGTCCCGCACATGGCACAGAAGCGCGGATGGGGACAATCGGCCAACTTCAAATGACCAGCGACGGACAGCGGGAGAAAACAGCCAAAACATCGGTGCTGTGCGAACAGCAGCTCCATCCGCTCCCGGTTAGTCAGCAGCATGAAGCCATCACACTCCCTGATCTTGCGGCCGCAGGACACCATGCCCGGCTGATTTAGGTGGGTCCTCAGGAAGCACACGATCGTCGGGGTGTGACGGGGCGCGACAAACTGTGGGGCGTTCGGCTGGACTTCGGCTGCTTTCTTCTTTTCCTTTAACAGGGATCCAACAAAGCTGTTAAGGATGGTTTCCCGTTCGGACATGAAGTGGACGTGCACGTTCTTTATGTCCTTGGAGTTTTCTTCGAGTTCCTGGTCGAGTTGAACGATGGCCTTTTGGTGGGCCAAAACCACGTCGATAGCCGCCGTTCGCGTCCTCAGTAAATCTTGTCGACGGAGATGAAGATTGGACGAACACTCCTCTTCACGTTCACGGGAAACTTTTAACTTTTCTTTGACGGCTGAGACGGATGGGCACAGATTTTCAGCCATGATGTTGAGTCGGCAATGGTCACTTTGGTGTTGATAGTACGAGAACTTAAGAGCAACTGTCGTCTAATGTTCGTCAAGGACTAAACAGTTTCCCTAAGTTCAAGGGTTAAACAGTAGGCGACCTAATTTTGCCTTTGCCCTTTGAACTAAGTATAGGTGGCGTTGCCATCGGAAATTTTACACTGCGGTTTTGGGATTCACATTTTTTACATTGTTACATATGACTATATAAACCATTTTACATTTTACATTTTGACATTAGACATTTTACAATTTTACAATTTTACCATTTTACAATTTATACCCCTTTTTTTACTTTTATACAAGAATTGACTATTTACATTACATTTTGACCTAACGATCTCGATTTTTACTCAGATGACCCAATTTTTTCATTTTCTACGTAAACGTCCTGCTCTTTGGCCGTAGCCATAACACAGAGCTTAGTCACTGGACGAATACAGGGGTTTTTGTGGTTGCTGATTTGCACTTTTACCACTCGTACAACGTTATCAGAGTCACTGGGGAGAACCTCTATCACTTTTCCCAACGGCCACTGTCCACGTAGAGTATTCGGCTCAATGACGAGTACTAGGTTTCCGACGGTAACGTTTGGCCGATTTTCCGACCATTTTCTCCTTTCCGTCAGGTGTGGAACGTATTCACGAAGCCATCTGTTCCAAAAATGTTGTATGATGGCCTGGCTTTGGAGAAATTGTTTTGCTGTGACGTCCATGTTCTCAGCATCTCCCAACTTTAGCGGCACGTAGGGACGGGCTCCTCCATGAAGAAAGTGATTCGGCGTTAACGGGTCGGGATCTTCTGGATCCATGCTGAGGTGGGTTAGTGGCCGAGCGTTCAAAAGGGCTGCTACTTCTGCAATCACCGTTCTTAGGACCCGATCGGTGACTAAACGATTCCCGACGCTGACCTTCATGGCTCGCTTGCACGATTGCACGAGCCTTTCCCAAACTCCACCGAAATGGGGTCCGTGAGGAGGAGAGAAGGCATGCCATCTTCGACTGCAACTCCTGGTGTTGTTTGACTAACTCCATTAGAGCTTGTCGGAGTTCTTGTTCCCCAGCTACGAGATTAGTTCCGTTGTCACTGTAAACAACGTTCGGCTTTCCACGTAAACTCACGAACCGAGTGAAACATAGCATGAATTCTTCGAGACTGAGGCCGTCGGATACTTCTAGATGAACGGCTCTAGTTGTTAGGCACGTAAACAGGCATACCCAACGTTTCTCGTGTCTACATCCTCTTCCACCGACTCGTACCGTTAGAGGGCCGAAGTAATCGATTCCCGTATATGCGAAAGGGGGAAGATATGGAGTAAGCCTGTGAACTGGTAACGATGCCATGAGTGGCGGAATGGGTTTCGATGATCTCCGCTTGCAAGGCCAGCAGGTGTTGACAACCGATTTGATTACGTTACGTCCAGAGATTATCCAGTAACGTGAACGTAAATCCGCCAACAATCTTTCAGATTTAATGTGGAGATTCCATGTGTGATGATCCCATACAATGCGCTGCGTCAGGAGTTGATCGGCTGGAAGCAGGATGGGATGCTTTGTGGAATAATCAACTGGAGCCTGAAGTATACGTCCGCCTACACGTACAGTAATCATCATTCACTTTGAACGCTTGTGCGTTTTACCATAAGCGCCCGTGTTAAAAGCGCACGACTCCGACCCGCTTATTCTGGTCAAACGTATAAGCTATTTCTTATACATTTATATCGCTTAATAGCTAAAAATATTTTCTATTTATTGGTGAGATTGAAAAATTTTTTCTGATTGCTGGTTTTCCCATCAAAGTAAAACCCAGCTATCTTTGAACATGGTGTTTCTTACATGTTAGCTTATGGAGAAAGGGTGTTTTTATTTCTTTAATTGTACACAAACAGCTTGAACCATTTGCATGCCGTTTGTTGGCATTGATGTGGATTTCATTCCTCTTTAGATGCTAGAAATCCCCTGGTACTAACTTATGAAATGAATTCCCTGAATTAATTTTTTGTCGACACATGTGTAATTTTAAGCGAATCGGCGCGGTGTCTTCCCTCTGGCATACTCCCAGTACCACCCTCTACTTTGTACTTACAAGCGCGCGCTGAACAAAGGTTCAGCGGGTGGTACTGGGAGTATGCCAGAGGGGGGACACCGCGCCGATTCGCTTAAAATTACACATTATTTTTCCTTATAACCAATAAAACATCAATAAAATTATACCTTTACGGTCGAAATAATATAAAAAAATAACGAGCAAATAACCTTGCATGCTTTTTCCAGGCTTCAGTAAGTTTAGCTGGTTTTATCGGTGGTGGCTTTGGGGTATATTTCGGAATCGGCACCTTCATCTTTGATCGGAGGCGGATTTGATGCGTGGCATAAAGCGGGTGTGTTGTAGCAAAATTAAAATAGCCATTTCATGGACGTCCAACACTTCGGCTTTGATCATTGAACTAATAATAAATTATTGAATTGTGGGGTTATGAAAAAGGTTTACAAAAAAATTAATATTTAATCTACCTCTTGATAAAACTGATTATCTTCAACTGAGTCCTCGGGACTCAAAGTGATGATTGGTACGGCTACTGACTTTTTTCGGAACTACATCGACAATGGAAGCAAACTCATAAAGATTGTAATCGTGGAGTTCTGGTCCGGTTCCGGTGAGAGTAGTGAATATGCTGTGGTACAGCAATTTTTCAGTTATTCCAGTGTAAATGACTGCAGTTGAATGGTCTTCGTTATGATCACTGTTTTCTTCACTTGGTGTAAACACTAGAGGTTCACTTTCTTCGTCAAAAAGGACATCTAAATCATTCATTTCACCATTGGCTGAATTAGTTGTTTCATCAGAACTAGCCAACTCCTCGTCATCACTCGGCTCCTCTTCTTCAAATTCATCTCCAGGCAAATTTTCAAACTCTTGAGCATTATCAATTGAAATTATTGAAGCGGCGTAATCAGGGTGCTCTTCCACAAACTTAAAAGCTTCGTGAACATAAACTTTAAAAAAAGAGCAAGACGTAAATTCGGCCGGTCCATCTAAGAAATAACATTTATCAAATTGGAAAAAAGAGCGCTCAAATTTGAAATGACCTGAAATAGCAAGCGAAGTAAATGACGAAGAAACTTCGATAGTGCTACTGATTTGATTGGTAACTCGGTTCAGAAGATGCATAGCCGTCCGTTTATCAGTTCCGCTATCTTCTGCCACTGACGGATAGTTTTCAATTGTTCGTTTTGCGTGATGGATAAGGCTAATGCTATGCGTAATTTCAGTAGGAGGCTTTGTCACATATTTAAGGAGATAAAGCAATGTACTTTTTGCTTGTTCTTCACTTCCCAAAATGCTAACATTTGTGTTGCAACCAAGCATCGCCGAAATGGTTTCGTTGTATTCAACGATTAGTCCATTCCTATTTACCAAAACCTGGTCCAGTAGTTCTTTTTGTTCTTGGCGGAGTTGATGGAATTTCGTTAACAGAATTTCAGGAAGATATGTATCAGCTAAACGAAAAAGAAAACTTTTTTTAAATTAGTAACTTTAGCTTGGTTTACAACCGAAAACATAAGCAATCTTTATTACTGCATAGAATCTAGCTGGTTGCGAAATCGATACCGATAGTAGCGTCGCTAGCGATATTCCCATAGCGAAACTTCGTCTGTCGTTACAGTTTTTGCTGTTCACGAACCTAAGTAACGCTAGCAGCAATACTATCGGTATCGACTCCGTTATCGGTATTAACAGCCCTAACAACCATGCAAAAACCAATGCCAAATGACGAAAATAAAAATGTACGAACTTGAATTTCCATATTGGATTGGAGGGAAGGAACGACGCATTAATTGGAAATTGTTCGAGGGAGCGCGTAGCGCTCCCGATGGACAATTGAAATTATATAAGGAAAGGAGGATGAAGACTTAAACAGTGTTGAACAATTTATTTAATAGCTCTTTGTAGCCCCCAAAGGGGAAAAGAAAAGAAAAATTAGGGCGTAGTATGCAAAGCGCGCGAAGTAAGGTGTTCACCAGTTCTAACTCCAGACCTTTCTTCCTCTGTGGTCTTGTCTACCAGTGGCCAACGGAGATTTAGTTAGGCGCTCCTCTGAAGCGACTCCCTCCACGATTTTGATGAAAACTGAAAGAAAACAAACAAAGGAAACTTGATGATTAAAGCTTGTTCAACTTGATAATTAAAGGGTTGGCAAGAAGACTGTTTAAGTCTTCCTCCTTTCCTTATATAATTTCAATTGTCCATCGGGAGCGGTACGCGCTCCTTGAAGGCTGAAGGGTAACACGTCGCTTCTCGCACCAAGCTGCTTTCAGCAGAGCTATCTTGCATAAGGCGAGACATTTAGAACCCCCTAATTTATTAATATAGTAAACGGCTGTAGAGTTGTCCATTTTTAGGACAACAAGGCAGTCTCTTGATAAATCAGCATAACTCTGCAGGGCAAAATAGGCTGCCCGCAATTCCAAAATGTTGATGTGGGCGTTCGATTCGTCGGCCGTCCACGGTCCCCCTGTCCGGACACCGTTACATACCGCTCCCCAGCCCGACAGGGAGGCATCAGAAAATATAACTAGTGTGGGCGCCTGCCTTGCCAATGATATGCCTGTACACGACATAAGATTTTCGATCCACCATTCAATGTCCTCCCTTGCATTTTTGTCGATCAAAACTTTCGATTGCATTACCCCTCTCGCGTATTTGAGCCCGGCGATATAGAGATACTGGATCCCCCGCACATGAGCCGGAGCGAAAGGGACGGAAACGGCGGCCCAGGCGAAATTACCTAGAAGAGTTGCCAGATCTCGTAATGACGCTCCTGTGCCGCTTTTTAGTTTTTTACTGAGTGCTATGATCGCCGCTCGCTTTGAAGTTGAGTGGGAAAGTGACATTGCCTGGAAATCTACCTCTAAGCCTAGGAATTCCATTACCTGTGTGGGAACCGGCCTAGATTTCTCCAAATTGATTACAAAACCTAACGAATGAAGAAGATTCTTTACTGTGTCTACCTGCTGGGCCAGTTTACTTCTACTTACATTCAAAATTAAGAAGTCATCGAGGTAAACTATAATCTTAATGCCTTGCTCCCGAAGAAAGGAGACAACTGGCTTCAACAGCTTTGTGAAAGCCCATGGTGCCGGAGATAAGCCAAAGGCTAAACACGTAAACTGAAAGATCTTACCTCCCCAAATGAATTGTAAATAATGCTGATCTGTGGCGTGAACGGGCACTGTTAGGTATGCATCCTGAAGATCTAATTTAGCCATCCATATGTTTGGCCTCATTAGATGCCTCATGTGCACAAGACCTTCCATCTTGAAGTGATGGTGAACGATGAAGCAATTCAGTTCTTTTAAATTAATCACTGGTCTGAACCCACCCGCTTTCTTAGGAATAAAAAAAATTCCGCTTACCAATCATAACATACCCTCCTCGAGTGGCGTTGAATCCTGATGGACCGGGATTGAAGTTAACGGTTGGATTCACCTGCTGGCTGCTGCGTTCATCTCGATCCTGCTGTCCATTGAATCCTGCTCTCTGGTTAGTGCTGTAGGCGATATGGTAGCTGTCGGCACCTCCTTGCCCGCGGTCATAGACGAAGCTTTCCCCGCTGTGATCGTGGCCTCTTCGGCCAAAAAAACGACTCTCTCTCGAGTTGGTTTTACCGCCATTGTGATGAAGTTGCCCTTCCCGGCTTAGGTTGCCCAACTTGGCTTGAGTGTCTGCCGATCTAACCATCGAGCGTATAAATGAGGCACCGAAAAGCTCACTGGACTGGTCTGGATCGAAGTTGTCGGGATTATTAAGTAGATATACAAAGGATGGGCTAGTCTGGCGTAGAATATTATGGCGCCGTTGCTGCGTAATCTCGTGAAAGGAGTTACCTAACAGCTGGAGAGCATCCCTAATAGCCTCGTGGTGGGATTCCTTCTCTACTCGCTCATTCGCTAAAAAGAGAAGAGGCTTCGTTACTTCTAGTACCTTCTGCTGGAGCTTGTACAATGAGCGCTCGTTGGAATCGATGGAGATCTTTGAGGCTGACGACCCTGTAATCAACATCAGACGCTGATAAAGACAATCGTCTAGGGAGGGGCATTGGAGTTTGGCCGATTTCTTCTCAAACGTTGGGGAATAACGAACCTTAATTTCCTTACCCTCTGAGTCCTCTAAGCCTTTACCCATCCACTTGAAAAATGTCTTGCCCTTGCTCTTTGAAATTCCAAATCTATAAATGCCATCGTCCAGTTTTTGCCTTTTCTGCGGATTCTCCAACCAGTCACCATGAGGCTGAAGCAGGGGATCGAGGGGTAACACTGGCGTAGTGGACTCCTCGTGTTCTGAGACCACGCTTTCGAATGTCTCCCTACCCATGTTCACTTCCCTTCCTTTACGTCTACCGTGGATAGTGCCGTCTCGAGACGACCCTTGCCTACTGTCACTTTCACTACTAGACACGGAAATTTTGTCGACTTTTCTACACAAGAGCTGAAAAAGGTCTGGAGGTAGAACGGGTGAACACCTTACTTCGCGCGCTTTGCATACTACGCCCTAATTTTTCTTTTCTTTTCCCCTTTGGGGGCTACAAAGAGCTATTAAATAAATTGGTCAACACTGTTTAAGTCGAGCAAGTTTCCGAGTATAATTCCCACATGATGAGCCTTTTGTCTCTTAATGGAATCGGGATTCTTGAAATATTTCTGCTTCGTTGCGAGTCAATTTCGGGGGGTTGAACTACTTCAAGTAATTTATAGCTTCGATGTCCGTTACTGTCGTCAGCAGGCACAATTTGAGTACACATCGTACTCTTAACCATTATTTGCGCGCGACGCATTCTACAGCAAATTTTTCCAAATTTTCCATCGTGACAGGTATGCGAATGACTATGACAGTTGCAAATAACTACAGTTTTTTGGACATCTTGGTTGAATTTTTCCGGGTTACGTAAAGGATGATGTGCTTTTAAGAGTGAAGGTTTAATTGGCATTACTCCGTTGAATTTGTCGATTAACTGTTCTACGTGGACTGCCAAATCTACTTCAGCCTTAAACATCTCATCGATTGCTTTGGCAACGGTACATAAGAGTTCTGGATAGATGGCTGAATTTTGAAGTAGCTGGCATTACAAACTTCCCCAATAAACTACATGTAAATGTAGCGAACCTCTGGCCTTTTCTTCTACACATCCAAATGAGGCAATCGGAACACCAAAAACTCCAGAACTTCTGCTCGGTAATGGCACTGTCTTTTTGGAAGAATGCTCTGTTTGGGTCCCAAGCAGAGTGGTAAAAACCGTTTCGGTTAAAAGTCTAAAGATTTCGGCAGCAGCAAGAGGTCCTTTTGCCAAAAGAAATCGTAAATGGTGAGGAATGATAGGTATTTCTTGAAAAAATGCAGCATTATTTTGAATTGCTTCTGATAAGCCGGTTCCATCAGCAGGGAAATTATTGTTATCTTTCTTAGGTAAAGAGAGTCTGATATTTAAGGTGCATTTACATCATCTGGAGCGTAAGTAAAAAATATACTAGGAAGTCCAAACATGTAACGCATTCCAATTAGGTTTGATAAAGAAGCTGCTCATTGACTTGAAGTGAATGGAATTCTTGAAGTGCACGACTTGATGTGTACGTTTAATTTGTTTAAAAACTTCAAAGAAGAAGTTGATTTAGGATCTTTTGCTGTTTCTTTCAACTGATTAATAAATGCTGGATCATTAACCCACTTGGAAAAAGTGTCAAACGATATTGGATTGCACTTAACCCTGGAAGCGATTACGCGAGAAGCTGCGTGACGTTGAAGCTAGTCGAATAGAACAAAGATGAGACGAATACACGATGAAAAACTTCCAGTAAATTGAAACATCATGTGTCTCACGTAAGATGAAGACACAGT
Organism: Daphnia magna; assembly: GCF_020631705.1. Classification (NCBI taxonomy): domain Eukaryota; kingdom Metazoa; phylum Arthropoda; class Branchiopoda; order Diplostraca; family Daphniidae; genus Daphnia; species Daphnia magna. The sequence continues at coordinate 5,783,305 of NC_059188.1, forward strand.
TACACTTGATTCAAGCCCACAGCCCAAAATGAAGAGAAATGGAAACGATGAATAAAACAGCCTGTCATTTTCTTCAAATTCATTGAAGGGTGAAGCTTCACTCTCGATATGAATCTGAAAAATAAAGAAAATATTGGAACAGTAAAAGTTGTGTTGTTAATACCGGTAGCGGAATCGATATCGGTTTAATGCCGCTCTTGATATAGTAACGCTTCAGTATCGGCGTTACTTTTAAGAACGCCTTTTCAAAGTATCTCAAGCCAACAAAACACTATTATAAAAGTTACCTGGCTTATATGTTGGTCAATCTCTTCATTCACGTTTTCGGAATTTAGGGGTTCTCCATGGAACGAATGTAGAACATTAACGTTTGCAGATGTATCTAAGGTTTCTGAAAATATATCAAATAAAAGAATCACTGAAAATCGGTATGGGTTTACGTGAATATAGACAATAAAAAAATACCTAAAAGACCCCTTAAAGCTATCCTAACAGATTGTGTTTGGTCCGTAGTTACAGGCAAAAAAAGTGTTAGGAGAGAAACGGGCATTGGCATGTCTGGATTTTTATCAGAATCTCGAATTTCATCTGTTGGCACATCAGATGATCCTTCTGGGGTTACCGAACGATCAATTTTAATTTCAGTTTCTGTGTCAACTATTGAAGCATTTTCGATTAATTCTACCAAAATGTTTTGCAACTTCATATGCATTGCTTCTGTTTCAATGATAGAAGCATTGCGATATAAAGGGTTGAGATGTTTAAGAGCATGAAGCCAAAGATAGACAACATCGACTCGGACGCGCAGTTCATTGACGTCTCCGAAACGAGTTGGAATTAAAGAGTCGAATTTTAGTCGAGAACCGATCAAACAAATCGAGAGAAATTCACCGAAATTTTCCGTTCGAGGATACTCTCTTCCATCTATAAATAATAAATATAAATTTAGATAAATAATAAGGTCGTTGGAAAGTTTAGGTTAGGTTTAGATAGGTTAGGTTAGGTTAGTACAACATAGTAATTATAGTTTAAAAAAATTATTGATTACCAAAATTTGAATTCAATCTCTGAAGTTCCGCCAATTTTGTAGTGCCATCTGGTTGGGGGTACGTAATCACGTGACCTTTTTTTGCTTTTTGTCGTTCGGAAGTATTATATCCGACAAGTTTCAAAATTGAGACATATTGACGACTGCGGCAAAAAAGAAGTTCTTCTGAAAGAGTTAACTGCGGAAGTCCTAATCGACCAGGATGACCAAAGTCAATACCAGCAGCGATACAGAGTTTTGGAATTTTCGGTTTACTACTTGTGATATTTCGGTGACAAGTAGAACAAAGTGAAGCAATACCGTCTTTTACCAGTTCAGGATGAAGATGATAAAGTTTACCTGTTGAAACAAATAACCAATTCAAAGCCCAAAATTAATTGACGGAACTATGGTTAGGTAAGGTTAGGTGAAAGAAAACCTGAACTCGAAAGGTATACGCTAACAGATAGCTGATATGGGTGGGGTATTGCGTAAAACAACAATTGACGTTCTTCGTTTAATTTAAGCAAATCTAATTCAGTGACAGGAACTGGATGGTAGAGCATTTTGTTCATTTGGAAAGCTCTAATTCCGCAACAAGCACAGCCCAAAAGAAGGGAGTCTTTGTCAAAACACTGCTGAAATTCATCGATGATTCTACCGCGATCATGAATGTCAAAATTCCCTTCAATTTCACGTTTCTGTTCTTCAAGTAAATTTCTTTCTTCTTCCGGAGTAGACCCATAAAGCTTAGCTGACGCGGAAAATTTGTTTTGTCCAGAATTTACAGCCAAAGCTAATAAAGCAACTAATGGGTCTTTTTCAAAATTCACTAGTTGTTGGGCAGATGGTGTCTCTTTATAATGAAGGTTTAATATAGGAGCTTGCGTATTTGACGACAATACGGGATGCAGGTTAAATATTGGATCTTGAATACTTGACGACAATACTTTAATCTCTAATGGAAGATTTTGATTTGCTTCTGTGATCATTTCACCAAGTTCAATAAAACCTTCACCCACCTTAATAAAATAAATTTAATAAGAGTAAACAAAAAACAGTAAAATCTCACGTTGAAGAACAGGTTTACCTCAACTTCAATGTCAACAAAATTATTTTCCTGCAATCCCTGAGAATTTGAAGCGGAATTTTTAGCGGTCTAAATATTGAAATTAAGAAGCAGAAAGAAAATTAATTATTATATTAAATCAAAAAAATTGAATCAGGTATACTTTTCGTTTTTTATTATTTTTTGAGGCGAATGATCATTTCCTCGAATTTATAGTTTTCCTACCTTTTGGAGGCATTTTCAAATCAATTTAAATACGTTACTGGAAAGAGGGAAATAGCCTTGGCCTTCAGAATCTCCAGTCAATCCTTACATTTAAAAATAATGTTATGGATTAAATTTTAAAAAATGAAAAGGAAAACTAAACCCAAATGAAATAAATTATGTTACCAGAAAAAAACAGTGAATTGGCCTTGAGACTGGTCCTAAAACAAAGAAAATGAAAAATAAGTTAGAGTTAGGGTCTGAAACACTACCTTTGCTTTGCAATATTCTACAAAAGAAGTACGGGTAGGGGATTACAAAATTATGAATATGTAGGGGAGGGGGAAGCAAAAGTGCATAACGAACCATTACCTAAGCATCGTCGACCTGAAAGGTGTTGAAGGAAAACAAGCTAGTTAAACCATACTCTCAGTGGTATGAACACGAATTCTCTGGACTTGCCTAATTAACACCATGTCATTTAGGGCGTTAAAAAGAAAGATAGAAGAAAAGGGAAAAGGTAATGGCGAAAAACGTGCCCATTTTACTTCAGGCGAACTTCCTACAACAAAAGGTTTTGCGGATATTCCTCTGGGTTTTCTAGAGTAAATGATAACATTTTTAACTACGAAAATCCTAAAAAGCATTATCTATTAAAATTTTGTAGAGGGCCTATTAAATGTCGAGTGACTCATAAAGTTACTTTCTTAACGCATTCGAATACTTGCCTTATAATAAATTTGATTGACGGAAATGGTGACGAAATCCGTCTTCAACCGCCGTATGGGGCCCGGAGAAAACTGCAAAATATGTGGATAAATTTGAAGTAAGTTTGACAAAATATATAACAATATAAATTGATTAAATGTTCGTGTTTAGGTAGGAAAAGTTCACCTTATAAGAAAAGTTTCAGTTATTATGAGCACTAACGATTACTCCAGGATCTTAAACAAAAGAACGTTAGTGTCAACACAGTCGACTACAGTAAGTTTCTTTAAAATAGCACATTGTAAAATACATTAAAAATTTGACAACCTGCAGGTGAGTTTAGTGAATGCTAAAGAAAACGAAGAATTTCCTGACTTAGCTTACAATTATATGTCTGTTAGCAGCATTGGGGATATTGCTGATCGAGAAATAATTGGTGAGGAAATTTTTTTAAAAAACTTACTTCAATTAACAAATTTTTTTTGTCTAGATGTGATAGGGATCTTCTACAAAAAAAAGAAGAAGGTGATACCACTGCAGTCCTATACCAAAGAAGAGCATAGTATTAAAATTTTGGACGACAAAGGCAAGAAGGTGAGAAGTATGAAAGGCAACTTTAAAATTCTTAACAATAACTTTATTTTGATTTCAGATGGAAGTAGGGTGCTTAACAATTGAACAATTCCTGCAGAAAATGAAAATAGAAGAGTTGAAGACTATTATAGGACTCAAAGGAGTGCGACTAGTTAGGAAGGGAGAAAAACTAGAATGTGTCACATATTCTGTCACAATTATAGATGTAAAAAAATTGCTTATTTCAAAACCTTTCACTTACTTTTATTTTATCGTAGATCGATCCAGCATCCAAGCACACTGAAGAACTAAAAAAATGGATGGCTGCTGAAAGTTCAGAAGGAGAAACTGCTGAAGCCACTAAATAAATAATGTTTTCTATTAAAATTGACTCGGCAACTTTCTCAAAATCAAAATGACTTATAAATGTGAATGACCTTTCTACTTTCTTGGAAATTATGTTGTAATCTATCTCTCTAGTTGGGAACGGCAAAAACTGTAGTGACAAGCTTGAAAAAACTGACAGTTGACATGCTGAAAGTCGTGTCAATAACAAGAGCTGTTCTGCTATTGATACGATGTCCGCTGGGTGGCGCGACATGACGTGTAATTTTTATAATTTTTTTTCGTAGAGGCAGAGTTATAAGAGGAGATGGTTATGGCAATCGGTTTTTTTTGCCATACTATGGCAACCGGTTTTCCCATAAAAATTCGTGCAGGAACGTAAAAAAAATAATCCTACCCATTCGCCATCTAGCGGTCGATTGCGAACTAGGTTTTCACGATCTAGTTTGCAAAGTAAACATGTCTTTCTCAATTCCTGTTCCTTTGTAATTATATTAGATTGAACTAAAAATTGTCTTTTATAAGCTAGTATTACAAAAGTTCATGGACTAATTTGTGTTACAGGAGCTGGTCGTGACTTAAAAGAGCCAAGGCTTTGTCCACAAGTGCTTCAAATATACCGTAGAGGCGCCTGGTGGTGGTTTGGAGCAATATAACAAAATAATTTCGCGCAAGTTGGTTTAAACATTTGTATTGATGCTTACTTTTGACAATACATTTTTTCCATGAACAAAAGTTCTTGACAGCTTTTTACTAGTTTTCATATGTGTTCTTTCTTTGGCTAGGTAAAAATTACGAAAGCGTTTTGATTCCGTATGGAAGCTTATGTGGACATATTGCAGTATTATATATGGTAGTGACTCTTCATACTTCATGGAATGTGATCTTCCAGATTTATCTTGCAATTCAGCTTCCCCCTTCATAATAAAGGTATTGATGATTACTCTTCCTGTAAATTGTAAATTAGTTTTTTATAGTTGAATGCCAATTACTCTCTAATTTAAAACTAGTTTATTGGTCCAATAATTGAAGCCAATAATTGACGCTTCTGCAAAAAAGCGTAAGTTGAAAGACTTGGCTTGTTATTACCGATTATTTTGATAACGGTGACGTCATGACTCGTAAGTGTGAAAGAAGACAAGACGGAGAACGAAGCAAACACTATAAATTGATTGAAATTTAGAAATCTTGGATCCAAAATCTGTTTATCTTTGGCCCACGTTACATGTCTATAGACAATTTTTTTCAAAAAAATTGCCCAAAGGACATTACCGAAGGAATCTTGTTAAACTTTTCCACTCTACAGAGACCAGATCTAAGCAAAGCGTTGAATTTCATAATATGCAACGGGAACCCGAAGAGAATATGAGACGTTATGCGAATCATATACGCAAAGCCTTCCACTTAGCGTATCCTATAAAATCCACGATAGATAAAGCAACAACTTTTTCCAGAGAACAAATCATGATGGACAGATTTCTGGAAGAGCTGTCTTTCGACGTCCAGACCAGACTAAAGTATATAGAATTCGAAACTTTTGAAAAACTCATAGAAAAAGCTGAAATGACGGCCATGGCAGTAGAAGAAACCCAAGTTAGATCCAGACTCAATGGTTTTCAGGCCAAATACGTCACACCTAATAGAGAATTGAGTAAAGTAAAGGAGGCTTTAAATCACCTTAGTACCCAGGTGGAATCAAACACTCACCAAAAACATTTAGAAGAAAACATGGAGAAAATGCAAAGGCAATTATCTACCAGAAGAAACGTGAGTTTTCACAGCGCTCACCACAGTCAAACCCTCCAATCAATAAAACAGGGGATTTATATTTTTGTGATTTTTACAACGATTGTGGCTATCACTCAATAAGCAATTGTAAAGCAAGGGAGAGTCAAGCTAATGATAGATGTTTTGGTTGTAAAGAAATTGGACATCGAGCAAACTTTTGTCCCCAGATAAAAAATTTGAAACCCACTCCTCCAAAGGGTTATGACGGAAATGGAAAAAAACTCAATTCGTTTGAAGAAAGGGGAAACTAAAAACTACTGATGTAAGCGTTGAGCCCCTCGGTGAAACTAAGAAAAAGCCCCGACATCATATAAATAGTTAAGCAGTAAGATCTACAGTGCCTAGGATAAGAATAAAAATAGGAAATTCTGTTGTAAAAGCGCTGCTTGACACTGGAGCCGAGAGAAGCGTTATTAGTAGCACATTTTTTCATAAGCTTAAAGAAGGAAAGGAATTAATTAATTTCACTAAAGAGGTAGATGTGGATCTTTTCAGCATAAATGACAGGCGCCTCGTCACGGAAGGCACAATCACCGTTAACTTTTTTTGTGGCAGAAGAAACGCCACGCCAAGCACTTAGGCAGAAATTCATCGTCGTAAATGGAATTGTTGAAGATTGCGTTCTAGGGCGCGATGCACTTTGGAAACATCAGTTTATCTATAACGGAAAACAACAGTCCATCTACCGAGTCCCGGAAATTGATCACTTCCAGGAAACAGAAAATTCCTTTGTGATTAGCAAATCTTTGAGAATTCCTCCAAATTCCACTAGTCTCCTAGAGACTAGAGAAGAGGAAACTCACCCTTTCAACTCTCTCAATACTTGTCATTTTGTTAGATGTTGTAATATTCCGTCCGGGCTTATCCTGGAACCCTACATCTCTACGACACCAAATCGTTCGCTCCGTGTGGTCGCTGTTAATGGAACAGATAAAACCATATTTCTACCTCGCCTTACAGTGTTAGGAACCCTTTGTATTTCCAGACCTTCAAGAAAGACTGTTGAAACAATGGCTTCAATAAGCGTAGCTTCAGATCCAATCAACACAGCAGCCGTTGATTCGGCTCTTCCAGACATAGATAAGGAAAACAAAGAGAATTTGCGTAGATTAATAACAAATAATTATAACCGTTTTGCTTTTAAAACAAGTGAGTTCGGCCATACTACTTAGCTAAAACATGTCATTGACACACAAGGACAAGGGCAGGCGTCCTTTTCGTCAAAGGGCATATCGCACGTCTCCAAAACAAAAAGAGATAGCTAAAAATATAATCGAGGAACTGATGCAAAATGAAATAATTCGTTATTCAATGTCCCCGTCGGCAGCCCCGATAGAATTAGTAAGTAAGAAAACAGGGGATGTCCGTTTGTGTGTAGATTTTAGAAAATTAAATGCAATTACAAAAAAGATTCTTTTCCTTTACCTCGTATTGACTACGTTCTAGATTTACTGGTGGAACACAGGTATTTTTCCACATTAGATTTAGCCTCCGGATATTGGCAAATTGAGCTCGACGAGGAATCCAAAAAAAACAGCCTTCATAGTCGATGACAATTTGTACGAATGGAATCGTTTGGCGATTGGTTTACCCAACGCCCCGGGAACGTTTCAAAGACTGATGAATTCAGTTTTACGAAGAGTTATTGGAAAGATTTGTCTCGTTTATCTTGACGACATAATAATTTTTTCAAGAACAATTAAAGAGCATTTTACCAATTTGAAGACTGTTTTTCCCTCTTAGAAAACGCGCACCTAAAAATGAAATTGTCAAAATGTGAATTTTTAGCGCAATCCGTTTCCTATCCTGGACACGTAATCACGGCTGAAGGAATAAAACCAGACCTGCTAAAATTGAAACCCTTGTGAATTACAAAAGACCTGGTACAGTAAAAGAATTACAATCTTTTTTGGGACTAGCCAGTTATTACAGACGATTTGGACAAAATTTCTCTACCGTCACCCACCCCTTGTTATCACAGACTAAAGGAAAACCTACTGATAGTGTAACTTGGAAAACAGATGAAATTGCAGCTTTTGAGTACTTGCGACAATGTTTAATATCATAACCTATCTTGATATAACCGGATTTTTCGAAGGAATTCCTGATTTACACGGACTCAAGTAACTATGCCTTAGGAGCCGTCCTCTCTCAGATGAAAGACGGAAAGGACCAACCTATAGCCTATGCAAGCAGACATCTCAATAAAGGGGAAATCAAGTATTCGACAATAGAAAAAGAGGCCGCAGCAGTAGTGTTTGGGATAAAACATTTTCAACATTACTTACAAGATCAACCTTTTGTTATTGTAAGCGATCACAGGCCTCTTCAGTGGTTGCAGACTTTTAAAGACGAAACAGAGCGACTAGGTAGATGGGCGATTTTGTTATCTAATATGAAGTTCAGTGTTCAGTACCGACCAGGTCGAGTACACGAGAATACTGATTTTCTTTCAAGAATACCGATGAATCTAATATCTGCCGTTCCTGCAGACAACAACGTAATGTGTCAAGAACAGCAGAAAGATTCTCTGTGCAAAGCAATCGTTACGTTTTTGGAACAAAATGAACCTTGGAAAAAGAAGATGGCCCGATGTCTTCTTGGGCCAGTGAAATCGATTATTTCTTTGTTGAAAATGGTCTTTTATGTAAACACTACGAACCTACGTCAGTGAAAAGAAGAAACTTTGAACATTGTCAAGTGGTTGTTCCAATTTCTCTGAGAAAGCAACTTTTACAAGAATACCATGATTCCCCATTGTCAGGACATATGGCAACTAGGCGAACATTCTTTCGTCTAAGGGACAAATACTATTGGCCTACCATGTTACGGGATGTTAAGGAATATTGCACTTCTTGTGAACCTTGTGCGCTGGGACATCGAGCGCACAGTACGAAAGCCTATCTCAACCCGTTAGACCTCGCTACAAGACGTTTTGAAGCATTGGGCTTAGATTTTCTAGGTCCAATCAAACCGCATTCATTTCAAGGAAACAATTATATATTAGTAATCACGCATTACTTTTCTAAATGGATACAAGTCATTCCTCTTACCAACTGTACCGCCCTCAGTGCTAGTAAAGCCTTAGTAGAACGAATTATTTTACATCATGGTCCCCCGAAAGCAATAATTACAGATCAAGGCAGTAATTTTACTTCTGAATTATTTTTTGCGCTTCGTAAAGCTTTAAACATTAAACGCATGAAAACAACTGCGTATCACCCTCAGAGCGGTGGGAGGATATTTTAGACCCCGTTGTTTTCGTTTTAATAATTCTGTCCACTCGTCAACACTTGAGACTCCATATTTTCGAAATCACGGTCGTGATCCAGTCATGACGATTAATCAATTCCTCCGTCCTCTTCCCCCAGTAATAGTTACTCCCTCAGACTATAAAAGTCAAATTATGAAACGCTTACACGAAGCCTTTCAGCTTGTCAAAATCAATCTTTCCCAAGCTCGTGAACAACAAAAAGCCCAGTACGATAAACGCGTAAAAGAGCTAAAATTTTACGTAGGACATAAAGTTTTACTGGATATGCGAACGCCCTTGGCAGGATTTAGTAAAAAACCCATTCCACGTTTTACAGCCCTTTTCGAATTTTGAAAGTAAGCAACAATAGTACTGTGGAAATACAACAAGACGTAGGAAAACAAACTCAGCTTGTACATGTGAATCGAATAAAACCCCTATTTGAGTCAATGATCTGGAAAGACGAATCAGGTGTCGACTTTTTAGATGTAAGAATTGAGAAACAGGCCGAAAAATTCGTACAGGAAACCGCAGATAAACTCGAAACTTCCCCTCTACCCCAAGAAACAAACCTTCAATCTGAGTTAGAACAAATTCCTTGTGAAAAAAAAACTCCTACTCTAAATTTGATGAGACCCCCACCCACAATTCCTCCTACTCCAAATTTAATGATTAGTTCACTAACAATTTCGTTACCTTTCAACCCGATTCCAGAGACGTCAACCTTACCCATACAACCAGAGCGTCGCCTCGGTTTACGTCCTCGGAATCTTTAAAACCAGTTGTCAAATTCTGGAATTGTATTGCTGTTATTTTTTGTAAATCCCGTTCGAATCACTTAAACTATCTTTAAGCCGTGTTTAAATTCTAATTATTGCGTATCAACGGATTTCTTTAACTTTAAGTAATAGTTGAACAATATCACTTAAAGCACTCTGTTTAAAAAAAAAAAATAATAATAAAAATAAAAATAAAAATAAAAAAAAATAAAAAAACGAAATAAAATAAATAAATAAAAAACTTTGTATTAGTAATCTTAATAATTCATAGAATGGATCCCTGAAATGGATTTTGAAATTACTCTTCTCATAGATTATGTCTTCTACCTCTCCTCATCATACCGTTTTTCTGTCGCCTCCATGTTCTTAACATCACTATTTGTAATTGTACGGCTTCTCAGCCAAAAGGGTTCATAAAATTCACTAGCAATGACTGTGATTATCAAATAAGCCCCATTTCTACTATTCCAGTATATTATGATGTCTATTCTACTCTTCCCCAAATCACCCGTTTTGTTGGCCATTCATGTACCATGTGGCTGGAAAAGAAACACATCTATACTGACTTCTGGGGTTGGCAAACTCCAAGTCAATCAAGAGTGCCAATAGAAGTCAATGCACATGAATGCGAAAAAATGCGAGATTCCCGATTGTGCCATGGCAAAAGTATGGACTACTTAGGAAACAATAAGTGGTCGTTCGAACGTATTCCAAATGTGCAGAGTAGCTGGCTTCAAGTCACAGCTGATCAGCTGATCAACTGTCGATTAGAAGAAGTTACTTTAGAAACTGAGTGCGCTAACTGTACGATAAGTTTACCCATTGGCGATATACCGGGAGGGATCAAAGGATCCGTTTCTCACAACCTAGTGACCATTGTCTGGAAAGAATCGTTAAGAGAAGTTCAACAGTGCAAACTAAGGCTTGTGGAAACAGGTATCGCTCAACGTTACCTGACTAACAACAGTGAAATAGAAAGAATTCGTGACGTCGAACAACAACTTGACTTTGTTTACAATACAACTAACAAGAAATATTGTAATTCATCCGAAAAAAGTTACAAACAAGTAATCGGAATGGAAAAAGTTATTTTACGTTTACATTCTTTAACTGACACCAATGCTCATCCGAGTAAACCACTAGAAAAGGGCATCGAAAATTTTGCTGACATTATCCGGGCTGAAATCAGCGGAGCGGCACATTCTCAATACGCCCGAGACCGAACTACCGATGGAATAAATAGAGTGGCTCGAGAAATTCGAGCTCTAAAATGTGAAAATCGGGTGCTGGCACACAAAACTGCTATTGCCTACGCACAACACAGTGGATGGCTTGCTGCCAGTTACCTTAATTTACCTGCATGTAGCAAATTGATAGCCACTGGTGAATCGATCAGCGTCTATCAATCCTCCCCGAAAAATTCAACGATCACCACTGAAATCACAAGCTGTGGTCCTCAACCCAAACTCTGCGACTACACTTTAGACACTGAAGGATGGGAACTGACGCCCTACAACCCCTGTTACTGGCACAAAAATTCCGTCAACATTAACGGCCGAGCACATTTCTACAAAAACAGTTCTTGGCATCCAATTGTCCCCGGTGTAATAATCCAAGGACATAGTTTGATCAACACTTTGCCGTATGAAATTGATACGCTACTCGCCCTAAGTTTACACCCCACCCTAACCTCCCACCCGATGAGCACAGCAGCTCCAATCGCCGAGATAATTGCTGCTGCTAAAGCAGAACATTGCATCGACCTTGGAAATCCTTTTCATATGAGCACTCTTCTTTCCTCACTCCAAAAAGAAAAGAACGTTTCCCTGTCGTCTAAGATTCTTAGTTGGTCAAGTAGCATTTGTAGTCTTCTAGGGATGGGATTTATCGGATTCATTTTCTTTCATTTTTGTGGAGTAGGTTTCTTTATTGCAAGATATATACCTTGTTGCTCTTTTCTAAGTACTTGTAACCCCTCTTTTACATTACGCCCCTCTTTTCTATGTAATTTCTCCCTTTGACGTCTTACAGACTGCTTTACCCTTCAAACATTTCAACTTGAATTTCTTGTAGTTCGACCTTCACGAACCCCGTATAAAAACTTTTTGTTCTATAGAAAATAGTCAGAGACACTTTTCATAGTTCAGTTCCTAAAGAGTTGTTTCCCAATTTTTTGTGCTACGAAAATATACTTCCCAGGAAACGACAATGAAAAAGTAAGTTAAAATATTAATAGCTTACAATAGTATGGCAACAATCTAACGATACGCGTTTTTACCTAGGCGGTAGTTCTCATACTTTGATGATTGCTTGCGTTAGTCCAGCCGACTCAAACTACGAGGAATCACTAAGCACGCTACGATATGCTGACCACGCAAGAAAAATAAAAAAACAAATTTTAATCGAGATTCGATAATGGTAGAAGTTATGGCACTGCGAGATCAAATTAAGCAGCTTTTGGCAGCAAATAATAACGAAACTACAAGCTTTGCTGAAGCTGAACAACTTTGTCAGCCACTTAAATTTTCAGAAGAAGAGAAAATACATCTATTGAGTTGGAGTTGGAAGAAAACACAAACATGTGCGAGAAAGCTCTTCGGGCAGACGCTGCAAACATGCAAAAAAAACAGATGCTAGAAGAATTACAGGTATTTCCAGAGATAAGGAGATGAGACACTGCCGTGTTAAAGCCGCCATGACACATTTTGGCCCGCCATCTAGCGGCTAATGCCCTCCCTTCATCATTAGCAGACGAATTCCTCAGTTTTCTAATGTCATCGAGCTGGTTTGTGTCAAACTAAAGTGTCAACACAGTGTAAAAAGGTGAAATAAATAATATTCTGAACGAAATTTCTTTTATAGATTTTTGTATAATATAAGCTTAGTTAACTTATTTCGTTTCGAGGTTTCTTTGGACACATTTTGGTTGAAAACTTTGATATAAGATTAACATCTGACTTTAAGGAATCTCAAAGCAACAGATTTCACAAGGTTATTAACGTCACATTTTTTAGAATGCTGAAAAAGACTAGGAAACATGGTATTTACATCAATAATTTTTAGTACTTTCTGGGTTAACAGGGCAGCATAATCACACTGAGAATATTTTAATCCTTGTGACAACATGACTTGGAAAACAGACTCGCAAGCAAGAACAATTCTATACACAGAGTTTGAAGGAATACATATAATTCTATTCTTTCTTAAATTTGAAATATTTCCTGCATCTTTATCTAAAGGGTTTTCACTAGAATCATACAATGCTTTTCTGCACATGATGCAATCAAAGTGACGTTCAATTTTCACTACACAATACCCAGCAATGAAGGCAAGACATTGGTTTGTAAATGCATCATCAATATTTGAAGCGTTTAACTCTTCCTCATTACAGAAAATCTCCATATCAATCTCAATTTCTTCATCAATTGAATCTTTTTCTACGTGAAAATTCTGGTTCTCAAATATTTGTGATGGAACAAGTGAACAGTTTGATGATACAGAAGCTGTCACGCCACCACTTTTTATAACGAGAAGTTTTCTCATTATATATTTCACTTGAATTGCAGTTGGGTTATTATTCAACCTACCCCTCAATCGAATAATGCTAAAGAAATGCTCGAGTGGATCTTGCTGAGTAAGTCTAGTGCATACATAATCTAATGGAAGAGGTTGAGTCAACAAATCCCATGGAAGTGCGATAGTAGATGTGATTGTTGCTGTAAAGCCAATTACAACTGATTTTCTCCTGCTGGTACTCACAAATTTACCCGTAGTAAATTGCAATGATTTAAGGAATTTTTGCAATCCTTGAAGTTCTTTTTCTTTTTCTGGCAGGTTTGAAATAGTAAGTGGTGCCCTATCGTTAACTTGTTTCGGTTTCCAAGAGTTCAGCATGTCGAAAAGCTTGTTGAACTTACGGCAATACTCCTCAGTGGCCTCACTTCCGACAAACAAGAGGAACGAATGTATTGCAAAGCTAAATTAAGTAAAAATTGGTCTCGTAATGTGTTACTAACGCTCACGTGCAGTGGAGACGTTGTAACAGAAAAGATGTGGGATGGAGGATGAAAAATAATGAAGATGAAAAATATGACTTGAGGGAAAACGCACGGCTTTATTCTTTGTTGAAAAAAGGGAGAACAAAGAGAGAGAGAGAAAAATTGGGAACTTAAAATTTAGACTGGATTACGGGGGAGGTAAACGAGAGATCCTCGTTCACGACCGTTACGTTATACTCTACTGAAAAACACACACTGAACAAAGGGGGCAAGGGCCACTTCCAACATAAACACAAACCGAAGGCCCTCGCCACCTACAATCCTGCCCGTGAGGGCAGCACTGTAAGTGACAGCGGGCCCACCTGTCCACAGGTACTAAAATAAACACAAAAAAGAAACAACAAAACAACAAAAAAAAACAACAAAGCTCGCCACGTTTAGAATCCACGGCTACGTTTATTCAGGGATGATTCCCTGATACACCCGCCTTGGTGCGCAGAGAATTTGGTGGTGGTCATTGGTCCCGCACATGGCACAGAAGCGCGGATGGGGACAATCGGCCAACTTCAAATGACCAGCGACGGACAGCGGGAGAAAACAGCCAAAACATCGGTGCTGTGCGAACAGCAGCTCCATCCGCTCCCGGTTAGTCAGCAGCATGAAGCCATCACACTCCCTGATCTTGCGGCCGCAGGACACCATGCCCGGCTGATTTAGGTGGGTCCTCAGGAAGCACACGATCGTCGGGGTGTGACGGGGCGCGACAAACTGTGGGGCGTTCGGCTGGACTTCGGCTGCTTTCTTCTTTTCCTTTAACAGGGATCCAACAAAGCTGTTAAGGATGGTTTCCCGTTCGGACATGAAGTGGACGTGCACGTTCTTTATGTCCTTGGAGTTTTCTTCGAGTTCCTGGTCGAGTTGAACGATGGCCTTTTGGTGGGCCAAAACCACGTCGATAGCCGCCGTTCGCGTCCTCAGTAAATCTTGTCGACGGAGATGAAGATTGGACGAACACTCCTCTTCACGTTCACGGGAAACTTTTAACTTTTCTTTGACGGCTGAGACGGATGGGCACAGATTTTCAGCCATGATGTTGAGTCGGCAATGGTCACTTTGGTGTTGATAGTACGAGAACTTAAGAGCAACTGTCGTCTAATGTTCGTCAAGGACTAAACAGTTTCCCTAAGTTCAAGGGTTAAACAGTAGGCGACCTAATTTTGCCTTTGCCCTTTGAACTAAGTATAGGTGGCGTTGCCATCGGAAATTTTACACTGCGGTTTTGGGATTCACATTTTTTACATTGTTACATATGACTATATAAACCATTTTACATTTTACATTTTGACATTAGACATTTTACAATTTTACAATTTTACCATTTTACAATTTATACCCCTTTTTTACTTTTATACAAGAATTGACTATTTACATTACATTTTGACCTAACGATCTCGATTTTTACTCAGATGACCCAATTTTTTCATTTTCTACGTAAACGTCCTGCTCTTTGGCCGTAGCCATAACACAGAGCTTAGTCACTGGACGAATACAGGGGTTTTTGTGGTTGCTGATTTGCACTTTTACCACTCGTACAACGTTATCAGAGTCACTGGGGAGAACCTCTATCACTTTTCCCAACGGCCACTGTCCACGTAGAGTATTCGGCTCAATGACGAGTACTAGGTTTCCGACGGTAACGTTTGGCCGATTTTCCGACCATTTTCTCCTTTCCGTCAGGTGTGGAACGTATTCACGAAGCCATCTGTTCCAAAAATGTTGTATGATGGCCTGGCTTTGGAGAAATTGTTTTGCTGTGACGTCCATGTTCTCAGCATCTCCCAACTTTAGCGGCACGTAGGGACGGGCTCCTCCATGAAGAAAGTGATTCGGCGTTAACGGGTCGGGATCTTCTGGATCCATGCTGAGGTGGGTTAGTGGCCGAGCGTTCAAAAGGGCTGCTACTTCTGCAATCACCGTTCTTAGGACCCGATCGGTGACTAAACGATTCCCGACGCTGACCTTCATGGCTCGCTTGCACGATTGCACGAGCCTTTCCCAAACTCCACCGAAATGGGGTCCGTGAGGAGGAGAGAAGGCATGCCATCTTCGACTGCAACTCCTGGTGTTGTTTGACTAACTCCATTAGAGCTTGTCGGAGTTCTTGTTCCCCAGCTACGAGATTAGTTCCGTTGTCACTGTAAACAACGTTCGGCTTTCCACGTAAACTCACGAACCGAGTGAAACATAGCATGAATTCTTCGAGACTGAGGCCGTCGGATACTTCTAGATGAACGGCTCTAGTTGTTAGGCACGTAAACAGGCATACCCAACGTTTCTCGTGTCTACATCCTCTTCCACCGACTCGTACCGTTAGAGGGCCGAAGTAATCGATTCCCGTATATGCGAAAGGGGGAAGATATGGAGTAAGCCTGTGAACTGGTAACGATGCCATGAGTGGCGGAATGGGTTTCGATGATCTCCGCTTGCAAGGCCAGCAGGTGTTGACAACCGATTTGATTACGTTACGTCCAGAGATTATCCAGTAACGTGAACGTAAATCCGCCAACAATCTTTCAGATTTAATGTGGAGATTCCATGTGTGATGATCCCATACAATGCGCTGCGTCAGGAGTTGATCGGCTGGAAGCAGGATGGGATGCTTTGTGGAATAATCAACTGGAGCCTGAAGTATACGTCCGCCTACACGTACAGTAATCATCATTCACTTTGAACGCTTGTGCGTTTTACCATAAGCGCCCGTGTTAAAAGCGCACGACTCCGACCCGCTTATTCTGGTCAAACGTATAAGCTATTTCTTATACATTTATATCGCTTAATAGCTAAAAATATTTTCTATTTATTGGTGAGATTGAAAAATTTTTCTGATTGCTGGTTTTCCCATCAAAGTAAAACCCAGCTATCTTTGAACATGGTGTTTCTTACATGTTAGCTTATGGAGAAAGGGTGTTTTTATTTCTTTAATTGTACACAAACAGCTTGAACCATTTGCATGCCGTTTGTTGGCATTGATGTGGATTTCATTCCTCTTTAGATGCTAGAAATCCCCTGGTACTAACTTATGAAATGAATTCCCTGAATTAATTTTTTGTCGACACATGTGTAATTTTAAGCGAATCGGCGCGGTGTCTTCCCTCTGGCATACTCCCAGTACCACCCTCTACTTTGTACTTACAAGCGCGCGCTGAACAAAGGTTCAGCGGGTGGTACTGGGAGTATGCCAGAGGGGGGACACCGTGCCGATTCGCTTAAAATTACACGTGTGTCGACAAAACTCTCCGATTGTTCACGAAGGTTTCAAATCGGCAAGTGCGAGAATAGATCCAACGTAAGACGGTTTGAGAGTCGGTGTGGAAGGTGACTTCACGTAAATCGATTTCGAGCTCCCGACAGATTACTAGGGCGATATTTAAGCCTTCTACAGCAGCCTGCAACTCTAATCTTGGGATCGTGAGTCCTTTTACTGGTGTTACGTGGGTTTTAGCCATGACGAAGGATACGTTGATCGACTGGTCTTCGAAGATGAAACGGAAGTACGCCACAGCTCCAAATCCTTTTGTGCTTGCATCCGTAAATACATGCAGGTGCTGCTGCGTCCAACGTCCACG
Organism: Daphnia magna; assembly: GCF_020631705.1. NCBI lineage: Eukaryota > Metazoa > Arthropoda > Branchiopoda > Diplostraca > Daphniidae > Daphnia > Daphnia magna. The sequence continues at coordinate 5,800,675 of NC_059188.1, forward strand.
TTGATGCCGGAAACATCTTGGTCCTGTTAACAACTCCAGGTTATCTAGATGCTCGTACCAGTAGTGAAAGCGTTGGCCTAATTCTTCGGGGATAGGGTCATCCCAGCCGATCCTTTTCTCGTACGTCCATATATCTTGCAGAAGTGACTTCATTAATAAAACAACAGGAGCGACGAGTCCCAACGGGTCGTAGACACTGGAGATTATACTGAGGAAATTCCTTTTGGTGAGAACGTCATGGCTTGGCTGCTTCCGTATCTTGAACGTCAGCATATCCGTTTCTCCGTTCCACATCACTCCAAGTGTTCGCTCGATGGGCAACTTCTCCAAATCAAGGTCCAGTGTTGGTGAAGCCAAACCGAATTCACGTAGAGCCGATATAACCTTCCTTGATGAGGACGTCCACTTCGTTAGATTGAAACCACCTAGTTGTAAGAGTTTCTTCATCTGGCGGGCTCGTTTTACTGCCCCGTCTTCGGAATCAAAGGTATCGAGGTAGTTGTCAACGTAAAAGTTTCTTCGAACGCTCTCTGCTGCCTCCGGATACTGGTCGCGATGATCGTCTGCAGTCCGATTTAGGGCGAAAATACAGGTTGTTGGGGAAGATACCGATCCAAAGACGTGGACTGTCATTTGGTACGTTAACGGTGCTTGATTACTGCCAGGCGTTCGATAGACAAACCGATAGGCCACCTGGTCTTCTACTGGGACCTTCACTTGGTGAAACATCTTCTCGATATCTGCGCCAACTGGTACCAGGTTCCTTCGGAAGCTTATTAGGACACCGAGTAGGCTAACGAGAAGATTGGGTCCACGTAACAGGTTCTGGTTGATCGACGTTCCCCCATACTCGGCGGCTTCGTCGAATACAACTCGAACTTTGGTCGTAGAGCTGGATGGGCTTACGACGCCGTGGTGCGGTAAATACCACGTTTTACTTGACTCCTTCCGCAACTCTTCGGTCGTGAGGAGTCTGGCGTGATCCAGGCCGATGTACTCCTTAACAACTGCATCATACTTCTGGGCGAAGTCTACATCTCGTTGAAATCGCCTCTCCAGAGAATAAAGTCTCTTCAATGCAGTTGCCCGATTGTCCGGAAGGTTTACGTTGTCGGTTTTCCACATAAGGCCGACTTGATACCGGTTACCAACATTCTTTACTGTTTACTCAAGGATACGTTGCCCACATAGATCGTCTTCGGAGAGAACAGGCTGCTCCATATCTACGTCTTTCGCCTCCAGCCGCCAGAATTTCTTGACTAACTCGTTGAGGTCTTCGGGACGTTCCTCTGCTACTATATGGGCGATGAACGGACGCCCATCTCGTGGTGGGCCCGTTTGACCACCCAGGCACCAACCAAACGGTGTTTTGAAGGCGATAGGCCCAATTGTTCCAGCCGGCGGCTTGACGGAATCTACGTGATCGTGGGCTTCTGCTACGTCAATTCCAATTAATACTCCAACGTCTTCGGGTTGTATGTTCGGGACATCAAGACCGCGTAGGTGTGTCCAGGACTCCATTTGACGAGGGTTGATTGGAGGATTTGGCGTCACCTTCAAATTGTCGACGGCGTAGGCGTGTTTAACTTCAAACCGGCTTGTTCCGTCGACGGAAGAGAGGAAGAAATCCACAACGGCAGCTTGGACGTTTGATGTGGCTCCATCATAAGAGACAACGTTGATACGTTTATGCTGACCAACGAGTCCCAACCTTTTTACTAAATCTCTCCTGATCAGTGTGGTGTCACTTCCGGTATCCAGGAATCCGAAAGTGTCGACCCATCTTGTACCGACGCTAATACGAACGGGTACAATCTTGAAACGTACACGTCGCTTTACCGGTTCCTTCTGGGTTAGTGTCCCAAGGAATGCAGTCGATGTAGACGCTGATGGAGACGTTGGATCCGATAGTTTCCTCCGTGGGATGAACTCAGACCCGTGAAGCAATGGATGGTGTCTTGATCCAGTGCATCGACCCATGGTACATTTGATGTCCCTGGGACACTCCTTGCGTTCATGTTTGCCGGTTAGGCATAGTAGACACCTCCCGGACTTAAATACGACTTCCGCCCTTTTCGTGGGCGTTGAAGACATAAACAGGTTACAGCTGGCCAAGTTGTGAGCCCTGCCGTTACAAGCTAGGCACCTCCATTGGTCAGTCTTTTCGGCCGCTTTCTCCTCCGTCTTCAGTTATTTTCCCTTGGGAGCAGCCTCCGGAGGTGACGACGCCGTTGATTTAGAGCCCTCTTCGGTCGAAACGTGTCCAATGGTCGACGTGTGAGCAGCGTTCTGTTTCTTGACAGGCTTCTTCTCATCAAACCGTACTTTGGACGTCGACGTAGGCAAGGACTCAAATACGTTTTTTCCATGTTGCTTGCTAATGGATTTTACGGTTACCCAATCGTCCATGTCCAGAACGTTCAGCTCTGCACCGGTTCTCTTTCGTTTTTCATTCCACTTCTCTTTAAGGTACGTCGTCAGCTTTGCTTCCATGGGCATCAGAGTAGTACGGCTATGAAGCTCATGGGCATATCTTGATTTCTGAGAGCGTCACCACTGCTCCATGCAACCGGTTTGCAAAAGTCTTGAGGCTCGCCGCATCTTGGCTCTTCAAAGGTGGAATCTGCAGCAGGTCGTCGAGGTACGTTTGATCCATGACTTCGGTGCGGCCGTAAACTGCATCGAGTCGTTCCCACACCACGGAGTACATAGCCTCATCGGCGAGGCACTCGCCGATCTCATTCCGGACCTCCTTCGACAGCAGCTCTTCCAACATGAACAGTAGGGCAGGAGAACCGTTGTATTCTTGTTCGTATAAGGCTCGAAATTTAGCCTTAAACCGGGCGTAGTTCTTCGGATTTCCATCAAACGGCTGGATCGTGAAGGTTGGAGTACGTGGACGACTACAGCAGCCGCCATGAGGATGATTGGAAGGGCCAGCGGCAGGTGGAGGTTCAGGGGTCGTGTCCGAAGACGTATCGTCCCCAGGGGGTGGGCATGGATTGCAGGTTGAAGGCATGATGGGCAAGAGTCTTTGGGTAGGATCCTGTGCAGAGGTACCGGCTGGAACGTAACGATTGGACAAGTCCCTACGGTGCATTACTGTGGCCTTAATTGACTTTAAGGACGCCCGAGCAGGGATGTCTTGTGTAACAGCGAATGGCTGTGGTTGTTTTGGAAGGCGTGTCTCTTGGTCCAGAACTTGCTCTTGTATCGTTCTCAGATGGATCTTGTTGACTTCCATCGTTGTTTTTAGACCTTCAATTTGAGCACTTAGATCCAAGTTAACCTCTTTGATCTTCTGATCCATTTCACGTAGACTCTGACGTGAATCTTTCACCAAGTTGGTGCTAGCGGCGATTTCCGATGACGTCTTTTCCGCGCTGTCAATGAGTTTCCTCAGGTGCTCACCCATGCCTTTCAGCGCCTTGCTTAACGTTTCCGTAGCCGACGTGGTGCTCGCTTCCATCTGGATTCTTGCACGCTTCATCTTGACTTCCAGTTCCAATATCTGTTTCTGGATGCACAGATCACGCTGGCTGGGTTGACCAAGGGAAACATTTGACGCTGAACGGGTAGACCTCTTCTGTGATAGCGTGGTGCTAACTGTGACGTCTGAAGCTGTCGTACCAATAGAGCTGGCTGAGTGACGTGACGACGTGGCATACCTAATGGCGAAGTTGAGGATTTCCACGTGGTCGGTGTCGAATTGTACCTCCCATTTTTCACATGCTTGACGTTGTGGATCCGTAATATCGGGCAAACTCTCCATATACGTGTGGTGAAGATCTTTGACGTCTTCGTAGATACGAATTAATTCGTCTCGCCATGCTGCAACTTGCAACTTCTTGAGTCTGATGGCTCCCATCTTGTGATCTGCCACTGCTTTTCTGAGCTGATTCGTTAACTTCGTGTGGGCCGCCTTTCTTCTCCCACGTTTCTGCTTGAGATCGTTGTCTGGGAGGAGGGGGCCTTCATTCTTCATTGCTTCTGGCTTCATTTCGTCTTCTATAGAGATATTGCCGCCCGACTCAATACTCTCGGCTTTTGCTACGGCTTCACTCATGACGTAGAAACGTTCAAAGACAAGGAAGTAGTCACACGTAAACGGATGTCGATGATTCACGTAGATACAGCGACGATACAGTCAGATACGTAAAGGCATGGTAGACCGGGTTTTGCCTTCAGGATGGCGTGGACGTGTGTCAAAGTCTTACAAAGGGGAATACCCGACAATTTTACTGAATCTAACAAGTTTTACTAGGGGATAGGGATAACAAGAGAAATGCACGTGTTCGTTCAATCCCGGGTTTCGGCACCATTTTTTACTAACGCTCACGTGCAGTGGAGACGTTGTAACAGAAAAGATGTGGGATGGAGGATGAAAAATAATGAAGATGAAAAATATGACTTGAGGGAAAACGCACGGCTTTATTCTTTGTTGAAAAAAGGGAGAACAAAGAGAGAGAGAGAAAAATTGGGAACTTAAAATTTAGACTGGATTACGGGGGAGGTAAACGAGAGATCCTCGTTCACGACCGTTACGTTATACTCTACTGAAAAACACACACTGAACAAAGGGGGCAAGGGCCACTTCCAACATAAACACAAACCGAAGGCCCTTGCCACCTACAATCCTGCCCGTGAGGGCAGCACTGTAAGTGACATAATGCATCAAAATTCAATTTTCACCTTTGGGTGTTTTAGTTCATCACGTAATTGGCGAAGAGCATCCGCAGTCGAGTTGCTTAAGACTTGTGCAGCAAGAACTACTTTCATCTTGTGTGCGCCAATGTAGACGTGGCTTTTGGTTAACTTGTTACCCAGACGAAATCCTTGGCGGTTCTGGTATTCAAATAGCTCTTCGATGTATAACCATTTCGCAGGTTTATGGAAGCCAGGTATTTCGATTCCCTTTTTTGTTTGTGCTAATGAATTACGTGCCAATTTTAACATATGGCAGGTGTCTAGCATCACGTGAATGTCTTCTTTTGTCTTCGGATGAACGAATGTAGTCTTCATCGGTGCGTACTTCATGCGGTCGGCTTCTGTTTGCTGAGGAGTCTTTATTCGTGCCCGTCTGGGAATGGATTTCCGTCGTTTTTCTGGAAACTTTATGTTTGCCCCAAGAACATTTACCATCGTCATATTGGCCGCCAACCCGTCGAAAGTAAATACTTTTACATTTACGTCGAATTCTTGACAGGCGATAATAACATCTGTGAGGACTTTCGCTTGGCCTTGCCCGGTTAAATTATTGGTAAAGTAGTAAGCCACGGGCGATCTCCATTTGCCGTCCAATCCTACTACATAAAACACTAATACTTGAGTAGCAAGAAGTTGATGATCTGTTTCTCGAGTTGAAGATTTGTCATCGGGAAAATCGGTAAAGCCCAAATATTTTTTCAGTTGTGGATCGTAGCACAAGGCCTTCCTCATTGACATTTCATCTAGGCTTATTACGGCGTCTTTTCCGTGCTTTCCTTCTGCAATATCCTTTTGTATCTGAGACAATGCATTCCTTAAAATACCGAAAGAGCAACCAACCGGTGCAAGGTAGCGTCGAAGACTCCGAACTGATGGTAAGGTAAAGATGGATCTCAATTTTTCATATGCAGCGTTAGAATAAAAACTTAAATTTATTGCCAGGTCACGGATGAATGAAGAGTATCTGCGACTTCCCACTTTTTTGCCGGAATTCCACTTTTCGTTCAGAAAGAGTTGGTAAGCTGTTTCAGACATGTCTGTTTTCCTTATTGAGTTTTTCCCAGCTACCTTTAGATCGTGACATTCCTTCATGGACTTCTTCAACTGCTGCATTAAGATTTTATTTTGACCCTCTTTAACGTTTTGTTCATTCTGGTTCCGGCGCTCACGATATAATAGTGCGGTAAGTTTCCTTTTTAGACGAAGATTCCCTCCGTCAAGGTGATCGATATCACACTTGTACTTAATATGTAGTTCATGAATTTCTCTTTTAAGTGCGCCCAGTTGATTCTCGTAGTCCTGTTTTAAACGTTGGTTTTCTTCTGTAAGTCTATTCAAGTCTTCAATAAATCCATTTATGTTGGGGGAAAAATTGACTACATCACGTAATGAAGCTTGTTCGGAGTCGACGAAACTCAAACCATCCGCAGTAGAATTGAATTCGACATTGTTGTCAGTTAGACTTGAACACCGTGTACTTGATGTTTCACAGGTTTTATCTAACCGTTCTCTTTTTAACGGACTAGCAGAATCTACGATGAGTCTTCTTCGAACAGAGGGTAAAGAAACCACGGGAGAAATATTATGTTGAACACTGTTGTTGATAGCAGAGCAGCTGGCGTCCGATTCACTGTGAGATACTGAGACCTTAACAGGTGTGTTTAAATTAACGATATCCAACTCTTCTTGAGGTTCAGCTTCGGGATGTGCGTCGAGATCAATCGGATTGAGTTTACTGTTAGCTAATCTATTTGATTTACGTCGAGGTGTCCATGTCATCAAAGACTGATCAAAATGAAGTGAGCATAACACAGAATGCTTTGAAGGTTTGAATCCAGGCACACAATATTTAAGCCATATAACCAGTCGCAAAGCGTCACTAGGAAACGTATGGAATGAAATTGATTTGTCACTTTTCTTTGATAAACAGTTAACAGCACTGCAATTTGGAGGCATTTCAACTTTTACAAAACAACGCGAATGTGAAACATCACCTCTTGAACTACAGAGAACAACTGTTAACTGAAGCTGTGTATTTCTCAAGGTAACTTCTGTTAACAAGCACACCAAGTACCATTGGGAATAAACCCCAAACATCTTTTGATTCCTGGAATTTTCTTCATATAAACTACGTGTGTTCTGAGTCATACCATACAGGAAATTCGTCTTTTGGTCCACTCAGGAGAAACCATGTCGAATCCCTATCATGCATTCTCTTTTGAAATTCAAATCATCCGCCTTATACATTTTAGGAATTTGTCGGCTAATGATAAAGGGAGGGCATTAGCCACTAGATGGTGGGCCAAAATGTGTCATGGCGGCTTTCCCTATTCCGTGTCCCATATCCTTATCTCTGGGTATTTCGCAAAACAACGGCTAGCTGCCATAGTTAGATAATAGATTTTAATTTTTAGATGCAAGCCGTAAACTTGGACCTAACGCTTGGAGCCATCAATCAAACTCTTAATGATACTGGCGACTTGAGTATCCCGAAAGCAATAGAGAAAACATTGAATTTGAAATAAAAAATTGATGAAATCCATAATGTCCAAAGGAAGGGCAAAATTGAACATGTCAAGCAAGACATGCAAAGTTGCATCACATCCGACAAAGAAAACAAAGACAGTGATTCCGAATCAACTGGGTCACTTAGGTATGATTTTTTTAACTGATCGTTTTTAAAACTATCGCTAGCCTTGGCTGAATGATCATTTCTTAATTACGTATTGCATGCGTCTGTCAAAGTTAAGAGCTGACATGGCACTCAGACAAGCTGCTTTGAGTAACGTTTTGAAGGAGCTTAACACCCAGTTGGCTCTTAAGTGGTCAATAAAATGACTCAAGATCAAGAAGGTCCATATAGTACAGTTAAAGCTCATTACGACGCAACGGCGAGCGAGCTGGAAAATCAAATCGCATCTTTGCAGCAAGAAAAGAAAGATCTAGCTAGCCCCATAGCTCAAGTTAGTGGCAATGCCAACGCATGTAAAATATCCGAGCAGCGAAGGAAGTGGCTCTAGAAACTCGAACCGCAAATCACCGAGTTGATAAAAAAAAAGATCCAGGAACAAGCTAATATGATCAAAATTAAACGTAAGCTAAATCTTTCTTTAAACCACCTAAGAAACAAGTTTAAAAAATATTGAGACTGATCACGGTTGAGCGCCGCCGGGAACTATCACCTAGGCCATGCCCGTGCGTGAAAGAAAAAGTCGGGACGTTGATTCGAACGGATTCGAATGCGTGGGACACTGCACGTCACATGCATATCGGAAATAAAAACTCATGTAGATAAGTAGTGAAGTGAGGTGTATTTTTATTTATAATTTTTGTGATCGGATAATGGAAATCCTCAGACTAAGGACGTCGAAGACAAAAATCACGTGTAAAGACATCGACTTGTCATAGAGAGAAGCTATTTACATATGTCCGCGTATATTCCACCAAGGATAGCGATCACATTTTAAGAACAAATGGATATCTCCCTCCCTAGTGATGATCTGGTTTCTGTTCGCTAAAACCGACACGAAACGAATAGAAACAAATTGGTCTGCTCCCTCTCAGTTAAGGATTAAATGAGAAACGTATGGTGGGCGTTGTTGTTTCCAACCGTTGTACCTGAAAATTCCCTTAATGTGTGCGGATGGTGACTTGTGTAAAGCATCCTCCCTCTCGGGTGGATGACTTTACGGATTAAGACAAATATATTACCACGGAACTCGGAGACGTTTACCCACAATGATGACAGTGTATTATTAGACTAGGGCCATAAGAATTACACGGGAAAGAACATACAATATAACAAGAAAGGGAATAACGAGCCAAACCATAATTACCAACAGAATAAGTGCAATTTGGAAGCTTACCGATGTAGCGCGAGCGTTACGGGAGCGCACGTTGGTAAAACGATACGAAGTGGCTCGTGGTAGCGAGAGCGAGACACGGTGAAAACAGACACGAAATGGAGACGATTGGAAATACAAGTCAGATAGGCACTTACGAAAACAGGTAGTCAGAGAAACACTTGAAGAGAAAACACTAAGGCAAGTTAGATGTCGAGCTAGTGTTGTTGAAGGCAACTGAACATTTAGCGAGCTGCTAGCTGTCTGATCTTTCTTAGATTTTGAGTTCACCATGAAACCTCGCATCTCGTCAAAGTGGCGTGATGCTGTTGACGTGTCGCTATGTCGCGCGTGCAGCCAATCAGAAGGTGTTTGTTTAATGGCTTGATTGGCGTCGCGCGTGCGACCAATCAAACGGATGTTTATTTAATGGCGTGATAATGCGTCGCACGTGTGACCAATCACGGAAGTTTGTTTAGTGGCGTGATAATGCGTCGCACGTGTGAGTCAGACAGCAGGTGTTCAATTGGGTCAACGCTAAGATGTCTATGACAAATGGTTACTATGCGGATTACAATAATCGAGTAATATGCAAAAGAAGAGTAAATGCAAGAGAGTAAAATGTAGACATAATTATATGCCAAGGGAGAGTAAACATAATATAATAAGAATGTGGGTGTCATAATTAAATGTATTTGTAGGCCTTCGTTACATCGCTCCCGGCGGTGCGAGATTACGTCCCGTAATCAAACTGGATGCATGGCGGTGCGGTTGGTGGTTGTCGAACGAGCCTCTTCTATTGGATAGCCGCAAAATTTTCTTATGAATCTGAAGATACCCAACCAGCAGCAGATACGTAAGATGACTAGGCCGAGAATACAGAATATGCTGATGAAGAACCACATTTTAATGGTCTCCCACCAGCTGGTATAATGTATTACTCCAGCGGCTGTCACTAACACACTTGATGCGCTGGGCTGGTGATTTAGCGAAAATTCGGTCGGTGGATGTTCATTCATGGCGGCTACTATATCAGCCATGACATTCATGTGGTTAAGTAGGTTGTCGTTGTAAGCAGGGTTAGCACGATGTTCATAATCGAAGAATTTGACGTCGTCATAACGGAAGGAATGTGCCAGCGTTTGTTCCGGTAATACCACGTTAGCGTCAACTCTTTTCCAGGTGTTGTTGCGAAAAGCGTAAGGCTTATCGTTGAAGTTAACGAATCCGTTGGTCCAATAGCATGGGGAATATTTAACTAATTCCCAGCCATCGAGATTAATGGTATAAATGTTGAATTTTGGCTGTGGTCCGCATGACGTAATTACAGTTTCAAATGTGACGTTCACTGAGTTACACTTAACCACAACAGCAGTTTGTCCGAAAGCTTGTAATTTCGTGCACTGTGGTAATTTTAAATGTGAAGCGGCAAGCCAACCGTTATACTGAGCGGCTGCAATTGCTCTTTCATGTTTTGCTTTCCGGGCATCACAGTCTAACCTTTGAATCATACGCACTAATTCATTTTCACGATCGGTAACACGGTCTTGAATATATTGTTGATTTGCCGCTTTGTCTAACTCTTCAGCGCTAGATGGCGCGGGAGTCTCTACGGTGATTGGCGGAAATTTTTCCATGATGGCCGCCGTTACTAGGGACAATTTTGATTGGCCGACGATGTTAAAGGCTGTAGTACGGTTGGAGCAGTGTTGTTGAGTTGGAACGCAAGGCGGCTGAGGAGTTAAATGGAAATCCAGTTGGCGGCGATCATCCAAAAGGCGAAAATATTTTTCATCTCCCAATTTCTTCGTTAGTGAGCCGGTTCCAGATTCAACAATTCGCATTGTATGTTGAGATTTTTGCGTGTACGTTTTGTCCCAGACAAGTGTCAGGTGATTGTGGGATAAGTTACCAGATTTTGCGGAAGCTTTGCCGATAGGTGTCGAAAAATCTTCATCTTCCATTTGTTGATAGAGCTGAACTTGTTCGAGCACACAATTCAGAATTTCCGAATCGATTGTTTGTAACCAGTATCCGACAATTTCCGGATCACGTCCAAAAACATATTTGTTGTCCGATGAAGTCATATGATGTTCACCACACCTTTTATTGTTTATCATGTCGTAGCACTCGGTTGGCGTCGTATCAATAGAAATTTTGTCCGGCACGATCACTAATTGGCCGAAAAAGGTCTTCGTAATACGGCGAATGTTTATCCACTGTGCGCAAATAAAACCGGGAAATTTCACCGCGGAACGTTCATCACTGTAAACGGTGTATTTCACTTGCACGGTATCGGTATTGTTTGTTTCCGGTTTGCAGCTTGAATCGGAAAATTGAATAATTCCCATATTCTTCGGTTCAGAACAATCGCACACAGTCGTTTGGAATGCGCGCGCGCGTAGGTAGAGACACAGCAGTAGCAATAGTAACGGCATTGACGACATTACTACATGTAAAAATATACGGTAAATGACATAACAAAACAGAATGAACAGTATACTGGCCAACTTAGTCTAAGTCATCATGTGGGTTTACTAGTTAAGATAATCAAATATGAAGAAGAAATAATGGAAGTAAACGTCAAAGTAAAAGAGAGAAAACAACAAGAAAAATTTCTGACGGCTTTTGAAAGGTCAACGATTTTCCGTCGGCTTTTCATCGGCTACGCCACGGCAAAATAATAGCAAAATAGGGGGTGTCGTAATATAACCGTTTTTTATGGTAGAAGGACACAATATTTTTCGAATAAATTTATATCGTTGGAACGAGGGAAAAGTGAGCTTAATTATCAAAAAGAAAGAATTGAAAAATATTGAATCATGTGGAAATGCTGACGAGAAAGAAACGTTTCAAAGTTTTACGGCGGAAAATTTTTTCTGCCGTGGAAGGTCACGCGCATCTCTCGTTTTTTCCTAAGTCCAATGCAGGGGAAAAGTACAAATGGGGGGACGAAGCGGAGGGGAATAAAAATGGAATAGGGGGAGTAGAGAAAAATAGCCTTCGGCAAAAAAAAAGAACTTAGAATATTTTCAATATTGCTGCGGCGGGGAAGCTACAGTAAGGAAACGAAAGGGAAAGTGAAAAACTTAGCGTATGTTGGAGTGTGTAAGAATGGAATGCGCTAGCGGTGGCGCTGTTTTGTGTGTAGTGTATATGGAAAAAGTCTTTGCAGTGATAGTAAAGCTATAGAAAAGCATAGAAGGGAAGTGATACATAGTGGGACTTAGAAAAATTTCAACTGTTTCGTTCGTGTACCGATCTCTAAGAGGAGTGGGAGTTGTTGAACTGAATTGGAATACATTACTATCAAGGTTTTTCTAATTTCCTTTTCTCAATACTTTACTGTTTACTATTTCTAATGTTGTATTGCTACCGAATACGAATAACCGATGGACTTCTAATAAATTCTACTATTTCTTTCAAGTTTTTTTTTTTTTTTTTTTGAAGAAATGTCTGCTACTTCTATGGAAAGTTTTGCAATTTATGGGCCTACTCAGAGAGGGAACAACTTAAATGCAAATATTTCAAAGAACACAGAGGCAAAAAGAAACAACAGATTATTTCTATACTGGTTGGACACGACATTGCTTTATGGTATCCCACGTATGGAAAGTATGTAAGAAGTTCAATCGTCTAAAGAGGTAATTTTCTTTTCCTCTATATTTTCTTTTTTTTTTTTTCTGAGAGAACTCATGTAAGTTTGTTTTTTTTTTTTTGTTTGTTTGTTTGTTTGTTTTTTTTTTCTTGTTTTTGTTTCCTTTTTTTTTATACCTTTCCTTTGTTTTATTTTATTTATTTTATTTTTTTTATTTTTCTCTACTATTAAGGGAAAGACTTACTTCTCTCTCTCCCTTCTTATGTTCTATTTATTTTATTTTATTTTTTTTTCTTTTTTTTTTTTTTTTTTTTCTCTGATTATTTTTTTTCATGAGATACCAAAAACAACCAATGTATTTCTACTTAATAACTACAAAGGGTACAACAAAAAAGAAAAATCACGACGGCGACGTCATTGTGGAGGCCGACGGGTGGTGGCTCGCGGCGACCCGTCTCCTTGTAGAGCTGCTCGGCGCAATCGTCGGATAATCAGGTCGAATCTTCTATGTCGCCATGTCGAGAACTCCCGAGAATTGGTGCTGGGAGCCGGTGAGTCGCGGTCGCTGTCTAAATGATGTTGAGGTTCGCTCGTCGGTGTGGCGGAAGCTTGTGCTGGCATCCCAGCTCTTGCCCCGGGGATGGTAATCAGCAAGATGTCTCCTCCTCTTCCGTCCGGAACAAGAGTAACCAAACGGTTGGCGTTTGTGTGGCTGGTCATCTTCTTGAGATTTTATTTTTCCGTTCACCTTCGGGTGTAAAGACGAGCGTGCGGTCTGTCTGAACGCTGGTTGTCGAGTTGCCGAGCAACGTGTTGGGTTGTCAATAGCAGCTTCGGTAAGCGGCTGAATTTCATTTATATCATTTCTCTGCGTAAGCGAAATGCCTTTGCAGGGTTGGTGGAAGTCGGTGAGTGTGTTAAAGAGCGTCGTGTTTCGTCGGCGAAAACTTTGCCTTCCCCCCAAGTGTCGTATTCTTTCGACGCATCGGATAGAGAAAGAAGATGGAAGGAAGATATGTGAAAGAAGAATATAGAAGAAATGGGGCGTATGGGAGCTACCACGGAGAAGAATAAGACCAATTTGTAAACCTAAACTGTATATAGTTATGCTTTAAAATCGAACAAATTCTACATGTACCGAAAAACTTGTATGCTGTAATACAGATTGCTTTTGTTCTCCCTTTTATTTTAGCTATTTCTTTATCTTATTTATTTAGTTATTTACCCCTCTTCCCATCCTCGAGACGGCTATAAAAGCAAGTCACAGAAATGTTCCGACGGTTCGCTTCAGGCTCGGTTCGGTGCGAACCGGTTTTCCGAACCGCCAACCCATCATTGCTACCTCACTTCCCAATGTTGATATTTATATTCCCTTCCTATTTTATTGTTTTAGTCTATTGATTTCTTTACCCTTTTTTTTTTTTTTTTTTGAGATAACTACTTCCATATCGCGATTTCAGTTTTATTTTATCTTTATATTTTTCAAGAGGGTAGAATTTATCAAGTTAAAAATGAGGGAAGAAAGAGTACTAGAGAAAGAAACAGAGAAGGTTAAAGCAAGAGAATATAATGGTATATGTGTCGAGTCCAATTTATCGACGATTCCTCCTAGTCGGGGAATTTCTTACTCGTCTCCTTCAAACTCCTGGCGTGAGCGCTTGTATGGGGCATCCCATGATGTAGCCCATCCATAGAGAGGGGGATGACGACGTGCAGGATCGAGATCTAGGATCCTCTTCAATGTCACGATGGCTCCGCTCCAGTTGTCGTTGCGGATTTGTTCGGTCAGCCGGTTGGATAGGAGCGCGGTTTGGACCTCCAGGCCTCTCTCGTAACGGCGTCGCGCCCTATCCCAGGAGTTTCCGCCATCGGAGTCCGGAGAACGTGGCGTTTGCGCAGTATGCTGAACATCCGGCTGCTGCGTTGGCACCCAGCTGAGGTCGACGGGTTGCACCTCAGGTGTGTTAGCGGGTACCTGCAGGCTGGGCTGTTGATCGGCGGTTAGACCCCAGTCGTCGAAAGCGGTGGTCTCCCAGGTCTGTGTCGGGGCGGGTTGTTGGGCGTCCTCTGGTCCACTTCGGTGATTTTGCTCCATGACGGCAGTTGAAAAGCGTGACAGTTGGGATGAATAGATGAGCAGCGTTGAGGGAATCTGCGAAATACTTGGTGGTTTTCTACATGTTATATAGTCGAGCGACTTCTGATGACATTGATGTCGCGAAGTAGGTATTATATTCTTTTCGCAATTCGCGTTATTGGACTCCGTCTCTGTAGCGAAGAGGCTTACTTCGATTGCGCTGTGGGCGTCCGGTGACATTAAATTGTCCCACTGTCTCTGTCGACACTTCAGTCGTTGATTCTGTTGATGGACTTTTGTCCGAGTCATCCGTGGCGCGTGCGGTGTTGTCCTCGGGAATTTGAGGATGGTGACGCTGATCTGCGGCATCGGTGCATATTTCAGCGGATGGCAACTGATTTTCTGTATTTTGATGAGATGAAACGGCGACGTCCTCTTGGCTTAACTTTCGTTGATCCATTTCTTGAGTCGGAAAATTAGTGTCAAATGGAAGGGCGTCACTGTCAACGGTATCGTCTGGATTGTCACTGTCGGGTCCGATTTCATTTTCGAAAATATCGGTAGTCTGAGTTGCAATCGATTTGCGGAATCGATTTTCAAAATCCAATGAGTTTTCAATGGATGGACAATCTTCAGTCTTCCAAAGCATTGTTTCGTACAAAGGTTTCAAACGATTGACGTGGGTACGTTGGCATACATAGGAATTATCGGCTATATCTACTGTATTATTGGTATGTACTTTTACAACTCTATAAGGGCCTTTATATTTCGAAGTGAATTTCCTACTGTCACCTTCTTTAACTACACGAATATCTAATAAAACTCTATCTCCTACGACATATTTTCTTTCTTTCGCACGTTTATTATATTGTTCACGCTGACGATTCCGTGCTTTCTCGCTTTCTTCACGGACTCGCTGAAAGCTATAGCGCAATCGATCAGCTAAATTTCCTACATAGTCGGATACAGATTTAAAAGTTTGTGGGACAGCGTCTAAAAATTCATTAATGGGAAGATTAGGGTCTCTACCGTGAACTAAATAATAAGGGGTTTCAAGTGTCGAAGAGTGAACTGAACTACGATAAGCGAATAAAACATCGTCTAACATATTTTCCCAATTTGAATGTTCTCCGTCTTTCAATTCTTTTCTTAACATCGCGGTTAGTGTCCGATTAAACCTTTCTGTCTCGCCATTACTAGCGGGATTGTAGGCTGTTGTCAATCTTTGGTCAATTTTTAATTTCTTACAAAAATAACGGAACAATTTCGAGGTGAAATTCGTTCCACGATCGGAAATAATGGCTTTAGGCATACCATGTCTTACAATTATTGTTTTATATACACATTCTGCCGTGGTTTGGGCAGTTTGGTCTTTTAGAGCAACTGCTTCCACCCAGCGACTAAAATAATCAATCATAACTAAAATATAACTATTTCCATTAGGCGAAGCGGGAGTAATAGGGCCTAAAAAGTCCATGCCAATTACTTGGAAAGGGGCTTTAGCAATTTCATGGGGGTGCAAAAGTGCTCTATATGTGGAAGAAGTGTTAGCTATACAAGTTTCACAAGCTTGACAATATTCTAAAATATCTTTTCTCATTGTAGGCCAATAATAATGATTTTTGACCTTCAAATACGTTTTATAAAAAGCTAAATGTCCACCCATCGGTGCGTCATGTAATTCTTTTAACACTAAATGGCGGAGCGATAAGGGTAACACTACTTGACAATTAATTTCGTTACGCTTACTATTTTTGGAAGGCACTCCGTGGCGATAAAGTGTACCTTCTCTAATTTCAACATACTCAATTTCTTTAGCCCATTCAGGCTTAGATTGGCTATTTTCCTCATTGAGTTCTCCTTTCTCTAAATACTTTCTAATGGCTACACAAAGGTCGTCTTCTAGCTGTTTTTCACAAATTAACTTAATATTACTTGGTACCGGCTGAATACTAGCTACTTTCAATCGTGATAGACAATCAGCATTTTGATGAATACGTCCAGGCCTATATTTTAATTCATAATTTGTAGCAGCTAATAGTATAGCCCATCTACCTAACCTACCGTTATTATCTTTCTGATTTTTTAGCCATTGCAAAGGACGATGGTCACTAATAATTTCAAAGGGTTTATCCAAGAGATAATGTCGGAAATGTTTAATTGCATCAATTACGGCTAATGCTTCTTTTTCAGTTGTACTGTATTTCATTTCGGCCTTGGTCAATTGTCTACTAGAGTAGGCTATTGGATGTTCTTGCCCATGCTGCATTTGAGACAGCACGGCTCCTATTCCATAATCGCATGCGTCAGTAAAAAGTAAAAATTTTTCGTTAAAATTTGGATAAGCGAGGACTGGGGGAGTTACCAGAGAAGTGCGTAATTTCTCAAAGGCAACCTGTTCCTCTGTTCCCCCGGCAAAAGGTTTTCTACTTAGATCTTTATGCGTTAATCGAGTTAACGGCTTAGCTATTGAACCGAAATTTTTAATAAATCTTCTATAATATCCAGCAAGCCCAAGAAATGATCTCACTTCGTCAACAGAAGTTGGCGTTTTGTAATTCCCTATCTTATCAATTTTAGCAGGATCGGGTTTAATACCGTCCGTTGAAATAACATGCCCTAAATAATTTACTGAACGTTTAATAAACTGACATTTGTTAAGTTTTAATTTTAAATTTGCTTCTTTTAATAGGGTAAAAATTTCTCTGATATCTCGTAAGTGATTTTCAAAAGTGTCTGAAAAAATTATGACATCATCCAAATATACTAATGCTTTACTTCCTAAGACGTCTCTTAGTACATAATTCATTAATCGTTGAAAAGTGGCTGGTGCATTACACAAACCGAATGCCATTCTTTTAAATTCGTAAAGATTATTTTCTACAACAAAAGCGGTTTTTTCAATATCTGGATCATGAACTTGAATTTGCCAATAGCCGGAAGCTAAATCGAGAGTTGTGAAGAATTTTTTTCCATATAATTTATCTAAAGTTTCGTCAATTCTTGGCATGGGAAAAGAATCTTTCTTTGTAATGCCATTTAATTTCCTATAATCGACGCAAAATCTTATTTCTCCACTCTTTTTCTCTACTAATACCACGGGTGAAGCCCATGGGGACTGCGAATATCGAATTACATTTGCTTGAAGCATTTCTTGCACTTTGTCTTCTAATAATTTCCTTTGGTTATTTGTTACTCTATATGGGCGTTGTCGAATGGGGCCTCGTCCTTGGGTATCGATTGTGTGTTTAATAAGGTTAGTATTCCCTAGTTCGGAATCTTTTGAAGCAAACAAGTCGTGGAAGTCATTTAGTAATTTAGAGAGCGGTGCTTGAAATTCAGTGTTGACTTCTGAAATTACAATAGGCTCAGTTATTTCGTTAGGCTTAGCTTCTCGTTGATCTAAAGCTATTTTTCTGATGACATGATGAATAATTTCAATTACGCCTAATTTGGTGTTCCTTGGGATTTTGACTTGGTTTAACGAATGGTTTTCGACTACAATATTATACGTTCCATCTCCCGATACTTTTCCGATAAATTCTTCAATATAAACTCCTGCCGGCAAATTTCCTACTGGTGTAAATATAAATGCGGTGTTAGGGGAAACATACGGAAATGAACCCTTTAGCTGGCCTACAATTACGAGCGACGTCTGACGAGATAGCGTCGTCTTTTTGACCGTCGTAACTGCCATTTCCGGTACCCTAAAAACAGAAGATGAGCCTTGCCCATCTCTAGCTAGATAAATGCTCTTCGTTTCTCCATCAAGCTTAAATGCGTGTTTCTGAATTGCGTCCCATCCAAGGATACAATCTTCAGAAATCCCATTTGTAATAATAAATTCTTGTTGTAAAATTGACTCTCCGTATCCAACGGGCAAAGTCACTTTTCCCAACGTATGTAACTTTTTCTCCCCTACATCATATAAATCGAAATCAAGCTGACTGCAGATCACCTGACCTCTAGGGGGCAACTTTTTAAATAATCTCTCGTGAATAATACTTTTAGACGCGCCTGTATCAAATAATGCTTGTAACGGGACCTGGAAAATTTTTAATGGAATTCTTGGAGTTGATTCATTCGTAATGGTTGTTAATTTCGCGACTTGCCGGGATTTAAAATGAGGCTCTTCATCAACTGACCCGAAGCTACAGTTGATCCCTACTGGTTTCCCTGGTTTTGCGGGGAACCTGGTATGTTAGGCCTATTGGTGCTTCTGAACTTAGGGCAATTATTAGATTTATGGCCGATGTCCCGGCAAGAATAACATATAGGCGGCTGAGCTTGTTCTAGTCGTTGACGTTGATAACTGCGACAATCTGCCTGAATATGACCGCGATAGCCACAAAAATTGCAAATTATCGACAGCTGTGTAGGCCTATTGTTGGTGTCGTTAGATGATCTCGGAAACGATGGTGTAGCGTTTGTAGGCCTATTCTGTGTATTTGAGAATTGTCGATTCCCACTATTGTTAGGGAAGCGCGGTGGAAACGGTCTACCATTACTATACTGGTTAACCGTAGGCGTTTGAAAAGAAACTTGCTTCCTGTATGCTGCGTTTGCCGGATAAGAGACGTCATTTTTATTTAGTTGAAGTTTTTTCACGGTTTGCATAAGCTCATTAAGTACGTCTTTAATTTCTTCGCTTTCTGTTTTCTTTTCCACGACAGGTTTATCCCCGTGGCGAATATTGGCAACTGCCTTATTCACAGCTTCTTTTTGGTCTATTATCATCTGCTTAATTTCTTTTAACTCGGCACTGCTGGTGTCTTGTGACCCGTCTATGGATCGAATAAATTCCTGCTTTTCGCGATCGGTTTCCAACGCTTCTAGTCTGAGGGCATACACCCGTGTTGCTGCAACCAGTTCGTTAAAATCTTTAAATTCCTTATATTTGACTTTCGTCTGCAATTTGGAGTCTAATCCCTCAATAAATTTTTGCATGAGAATAACTGCAAACGATTTTTCGGAATGACCTACGGGATACGCGCGTTTAAAAATTTCCTGTATACGTAGCGCGTAATCAACAACTTTTTCGCCTGGCTTACGTTTGGCTTTGTTAAACTTTTGAAGATATAAATCAACATTTTCATCGCCATGAAAATGGTCAAGCAATGCTTCTTTAATTGACTCATAATCATGCGGATGTTCTTTTAAAATTGCCTGAATGACGGAAAAAGCTCTGTCCGTTAATTTAGCACGTAACATCTGAATAGTTTTTCCTTCTGACCATCCCGACCCATCTACTATACTTTCAAATGATTCTAACCAAGAGTCAAAACGAGTAATAGGGCTTCCGGTGAAAGAAGGAAGTAATTGTAACCGCGAGAAAGTATGCTGGTTATTTTGAAAATCGTCCAAATCTCTGACTGTTGCTGCTCTGGTGGAAGAAGTACAGTAGGCCATGTTGTTGTTTTGAACTGGCAATCGAAATCTTAAATTTCCCTGTTGCGAAGTCTGAGACTGTGCTGGAACGCTGCTCGTAGGCGATCGAGGTTCGCAACAACGTCTGCTGTGCTCCTGGGTGGTGTAATCAGTATGCGCGGGCGCTGGGTCGAATATCGACGACGGGCGAAGCGAATAGGGCGGTGGACGGTGTGTCGCACTGGTATCTGTGGTTGAGGGGTTCTCTCCTCTTGATGGTGTGCTGGTTGTTGGGCCGCGGGTTGTTGAGGTACGTCCTCCGCCGTATGGGGCGGTAGGAACCGTTGTAATCGGACCTTGACTTGGGAGAGTGTTTGTTTGATCTCCTCTGCCAGCTGCACGTTGTTCGGGTTGACCGCTCCCGGGAAGTTGTCCAATTTCCTCAGCAACGAGTTGATTTCCGGAACTAGCGGTTCCAGCGGAGTCAGCAGGCGTAGCTCCCGCAGGTAGAAGATTAAGTTGCGGACGTCTATCAGGAACGACTGTTGATGGGTCAGTAGCTGCACTTCCAAGTGGGAGGATAACTCTCTCACTTCGTACGTTAGATGTAGGTAGCGTATTTCTCGGTGTCTGATTGAAGTTCCACAATTCTGAAAAGAGGCTAGGACTGTCTCGTGTTTCTGCGGTGTCACGCCTTGCAGTTCCGTGATGCAGTAAATTTGACTCAGCAGAAATGTTAGGAATTGTCTCGCATGTGATATGAAGATCGATGTCAGCACGGACGCTTGGGCTTCCGATTGGGTTGTTTTCTTCACCTGTGCGTGTAGTTTCACCTGTAGGATCGACGTCAGATGTCTCAGCAGAATCGTTGGTTCTGTCCACACCGTCGTTGGATTCGTTTCGGGTAAATAGTGGTTCGATAGACGGATGTCTTGAATCAACCAAATTAGCTGTACCCAGGTCTTCGGATCGGTCGACTGAAGGTCCGCTTCTCTCTCCTTCAGGCTCTTGATCGCAAGGATAAGGTACGGAATCTGGCTCGTTTTGGGCTGGAATATCTTCTGTTGATTGCTCTTGATTTTGTTGAATAGATGTCGTAGGCTCAGGTTCAGTTGATTTTCCATTCGGGGAGTTCCTCGTGAAAAACCCTAACACTGTTTTTGCTACTGAACTAGACTTAGGCGAAACTTTTGGAGGAGACTTAGCTGGAGACATACGCGCAGCAATTCTAGCAAAAATAGAGGGAGAACTCTTCCCTGAAACGGTACCAGAGGCCAAACTACCTCTGGGTTTCCGTCTGGAAACAAGATCGAGACGAGCTACGGCTTCGTACGCACCGTTAGACCTAAGCTTACTTAACTGAGAACTAACTCTAGATGGTTGTGTACTTACAACGGAAGAAGCGGGTTCAGCATGCAACTTATCGAAATTAAGTGATCTAGCTACAGTTGGCTCACTCGGCCGGGGGACGTTAATTTGGGGCACACTGGGTTGTATGGGAGTTCGTGGAATTCTCGACCCGCCAGTAATAACATCATCATTCATTGTGGTTGAGTTCAAAAAGCGCTGCCACCATTATGTAAAGCATCCTCCCTCTCGGGTGGATGACTTTACGGATTAAGACAAATATATTACCACGGAACTCGGAGACGTTTACCCACAATGATGACAGTGTATTATTAGACTAGGGCCATAAGAATTACACGGGAAAGAACATACAATATAACAAGAAAGGGAATAACGAGCCAAACCATAATTACCAACAGAATAAGTGCAATTTGGAAGCTTACCGATGTAGCGCGAGCGTTACGGGAGCGCACGTTGGTAAAACGATACGAAGTGGCTCGTGGTAGCGAGAGCGAGACACGGTGAAAACAGACACGAAATGGAGACGATTGGAAATACAAGTCAGATAGGCACTTACGGAAACAGGTAGTCAGAGAAACACTTGAAGAGAAAACACTAAGGCAAGTTAGATGTCGAGCTAGTGTTGTTGAAGGCAACTGAACATTTAGCGAGCTGCTAGCTGTCTGATCTTTCTTAGATTTTGAGTTCACCATGAAACCTCGCATCTCGTCAAAGTGGCGTGATGCTGTTGACGTGTCGCTATGTCGCGCGTGCAGCCAATCAGAAGGTGTTTGTTTAATGGCTTGATTGGCGTCGCGCGTGCGACCAATCAAACGGATGTTTATTTAATGGCGTGATAATGCGTCGCACGTGTGACCAATCACGGAAGTTTGTTTAGTGGCGTGATAATGCGTCGCACGTGTGAGTCAGACAGCAGGTGTTCAATTGGGTCAACGCTAAGATGTCTATGACAAATGGTTACTATGCGGATTACAATAATCGAGTAATATGCAAAAGAAGAGTAAATGCAAGAGAGTAAAATGTAGACATAATTATATGCCAAGGGAGAGTAAACATAATATAATAAGAATGTGGGTGTCATAATTAAATGTATTTGTAGGCCTTCGTTACACTTGGATGATATTTTTTTTTTATAATTATTTATTTAGGGAGAACTCATAGTTGATTGTTTCCCTCCACCCGTGCAGTTTTATGTACATTGATAGGTTGATCTCATGCCATTTGAAGGGTGGCACCTTTAGGCATCGCAGTATCATCCGTTGCCGGATTGATTGGAGAAAGCGCGAGAGTTAAAAAAATATATATACACTCTTTACATAACAAAGTGAACAGGAAATATTTAAGGACTATTGGAGTGGGACGCTCTTACGAGTCTCTTTGTACAGATAATATACGAGATAAATTCTTTGAAAACATGGTGGAGTTTATGAAATAAATGGAGGGGTGGGGGCCATAGCTGTAAAGTGCGGCGGCAGACCTGCTTGAGGTGTTTCTGTAACGGAACACCAAGTGAAGCCCCTTCTTGTTCTTTCTTTTGCTTAATTAGACTAAGACCTTATTTCTTAAACTCTCCTTAACTTGATACTCCACTAGTTGACCTAGTTATTAGACTTTCTAGAAAATATAACAAACGGAGAGAACAAGTCTCGGCACGCCCGTTATAAATAGAAACTTTTACGATTTGTCAAAAGCCGCCCAAAACGGCCTTAACCTGCCGTGGCTAAAAATAGATATATTTTTGTCTGTTGGGAATTGCCCGAAACGGCCCGAAACTACCCGGCCTATTTTTAACAATCGTCCAAATTCGCCCGACACCGCTCGAATTTGTCCGCCTATACCTCTTCGTGATGTCCAAAATCACCCGATACCACCCGATTTCGTCCGCCTTTACCTTAACATTGTCCCGTATGTCCCCCACGGGATGATGGCTAACATATAAAAATCCACCGCAAACTCCCAAAAGTCAGTCAGTTCTACTCTGCCTGTTCCGTGTGCCAACTTAGGTCTCTGCCGCTCTCCCGCTGAGCCCGCTACCGTAACTCTTGCAAGCCGCAGAATAAGTACCCCTTAAGAAATCACTAAGTAGCTGTTTGACTCTTACTTTATTACGTCTATGCCTTGAAGTTAGTACCCATTGGTAACATTTAAGTCTCATGAGTCTTCTTTCCTCTATTTACGAGCTTGTTTAATTATTCTACGGGTACCTGTTGTAAATCGGTTTATAATACACGGCTTTTTATTTATTTCGTGCGTGTTGTTTTATGTTTGCTAAGTATACAAGACATTGTGAGTAAAGAAGCCACATTAAATTTAACTTTTCCGTATTGGAGACAACATGACAACGTCGTGTACTCCTTTACATTTCCTTTGAGTGGTAAAAAGTGGGCAGGTGAATAAAAAATGCTCAATGGTCTCCGCATTTCCTGAACAAGGACAATTAGGACTATTCTTAAATTTAAATCTGTGCTGGTAGGAGTTGAGTAAGGAATGGCCGGTAAAAATTTGGATAGCTTGGTGTGGAATGCTGAGAGATTTGAGACTGAGGAAACATTTGGGGCTGGGAAAAAAGCTTTTCGTTATTAGGCCTGACTCGGCAACTTTCCACCCTTTTCCTCATTCGCAGAGAAGATGATTTTTAATACGAGATTTGACGACTGAAGGCTTTGGTAATGCAGAAATGGGATTAAAATATGTACATGTGGGGGTGAATCGGGAATTTGTACGAGCGATTTGGGCGAGAGGTGGGGTGTGATTTCGCTGAAGCGGAAAAAGTACATATTTTTGATAACAGATTACAATTTTTTTCGCCGTGGGTGAAAAGGGTTGAGAAGATGGGGAGTAGGAGGAGGATCCCGCCAGAATTAAGAGGGCTCCAGCGTCCGCCGTCCGGAAGGCTTTTTTTTTTGAGAATTTTGAATTGCCTTTCAATAGCTCTTATCTTCTTGCAGCCTCATTTTGTGTGCAAGACGGACGCCCAGACGGAACAGCAGTATAGGAGAGAGTATTCAACTAAGGATGTGTAGATAGTCTTGATTCTGTGCTGCGAAAGGCCCCAAGTTTTGCCGACGTATCTTCGAACCATATGAAAAATCTTCTTTGAATTCAGAACCTTTTCTTCAAGACGTTTAAACCATTTTAGTTTTGAGTCCAGTGTAAGCTCGAGAAGACGGGTGCTGGTCGAAAGAGTTACTGTGACTCCGTTCACACTGATGGATAGGCTGAGTGATGACATGGATTTTTTCGAAAAGACGACCAGGATCGTCTTCAAGGCGTTGATTTCCAACTTCAGTCTTGTCAAGGATTCTTGGACCAGGATGGCCATGGCTTGTAGGTTTCTCGTAGCGATGGTTGGATCTTTGTTCTGAGCGGAGAGTGTCAAATCGTCAGCAAAGGCCAGCATGGATGAGTTGAATGGGAATTAAAGTCTGATGGTATCGTCTATCAGAATATTCCATAAAAAACGTAACAGGAGACTGCCTTGAGGGCAACCTATGCTCGGCTTTACAGAGACAGTGGTGTGTTCTGATGTGAGAGTTGCTGTTCTGCTGGACAGGAAGCTATGAATCAATTTAACAAGATAAGCTGGGCATTTTTGAGATATTAGAGCAGTGAGGATGGCTGGGGGCCAAGCTGTGTCGAAGGCGCTTTTGATTTCGATAAAGGTAGATGCCGTTGTTGCTTTCCCCTCAAATCCATTCTCGATTTTTTATACTAACGTGTGCAAAGCGGTCTCGGTTGACTTTTTCACCTAAAAGCCTTGTTCATTTGAACTTATCCAGTTTCCGGTTTGAGCAAGTAGTTTCAGTCTGTTTAGTAAGATTTTCTCTAAGATTTTGCTGATACAGTTGGTTACGCTGATAGGACGATAGCTATTGACATCGTAGTAGTTATGCTTGTTCTGCTTCTTGATAATACTGACTCTTGCCGTTTTCCAAGAAGCTGGAAAAGAGCCGATTTTTAAGCAGGAATTAATAGTTGCTAGAGGGCCCACAAAGGAGTTCAAACATAGGAGAATTAGCTGGACGGTGAGACCGTCCATTCCAGGAGCTGATTTCTTCTTTATCGCTTCGGCTGCTGAGATAATTTCATGGTTTGAGATGACTGCGTATTCTTCGGCCGAAGGGGTTTGGATGAACGTGTTGGCTGTCTCTTTGATACTTATGTGCTCTTGATTGGATGGCTTATCCTTTTGGAAGAAGTGGTTAGCAAACTTACTGAGAATATCGGCTGTGTCAGAGCAAATTGAGCCGTTGATCTCCAACTCGAACGGCCGACTAGGCGGGTTTTCTTTGGAATAGATCTCTTTCAGTGCTGTGTGGAGGTCCTTGTTCAGTGTTTTTTGGACTAATAACTTCCATGAATTAGATTTGGCGCTTCTCACTGCTAGTTGATACTCTCTCTTCACACTAGAGTACCGGACTCTGTCGATTGTGTGTTTAGTGGACGTCCAAGTTTGAGAGCTCTTCTCATTTTTCTGCGTAACACGGTCAGTTCCATGGACCACCAAGGGGGCTAATTTTGACTTTGGCTTTGGATCGAGGCAAATCATGCAAGTTGTCTTACCATCTGCAATTATTGATGCCAACTGTACAACTTGTTGATCTATACCTTCCTTTGAGATGTCGGGCAGATCCATGAGCAGATAATGGCCGATTTGATCTGCGATCTTGATTTTGTATGACTCCTGATTGGCTCCTGATTGGCGTGATACTTGGGATCTTTCTCTTTTTGTTGGTTGGCTTACTGTTGGCTCTGTTTACACGGAAATAAATATATGGGTGGTCCGAAAGAGACGTCTCGTCAAGATATTTTCGGTAGTTAGTCTTGATCTCAGTACCATGCAGCGTCACAGCGATGAAGGAGGTTCCAGTTGGGATAAAGGGTAGGTTTTCTTTGGAAATATTATTTACCGAGATGGGAAAGCAGCTGATCAAGTTTTCGAGGTCTTTTCCCTTGTCGCCTGTTGAGGTACTATTCAATAGGGTGTTTTTGGCGTTCGAGTCCAGGCATATTACTGAGTTTTTCAAAAGATGTTGATTGATGCTAAGAAACTGCTCAAGTAAAGAAGACACACTATTGATAGTTGGGCGACAGTAAGCACTGATCAGTAGGAGCGGTGCTTTCTGCTCTATAAAGGGTTTGACGCACACCACGTTGTTGGTAGAGCAACTGAGAGTCTGACTTGGAATTGAGTTTTTCACCAGAATGGCTGCGCCATATCTGTGGTGTTCGTTAAGTTTGTGGTGAGCAGTGAACCCTCTTGGAGCCCGGAAAAGTATGTTATCATTTCCTTTTACAGCATACGGTTCTTGGGCCATTACTACGTCGATTTTGTGGTCATCCATTGTCTTTAGGAGAAGGGCACTGGCCGCCTTACTATGTCTGAGGTTAATTTGTAGAAATGATAGCGTTGATGAAAGAGGTGAGGAGTTTTTGGTCTGGGTATGATTGTTGAGGTTGGCTGTCATAGTCCGAAAGTTTGTTTTGTATCGTTCCAGGGCTCTAATTTATTCCGGGGAGTGTCTGTCTCCTGCGGCGTGCTGGTTTACTGTGCTGGGTGTTCACTTCGACGATGATGCAGTCGACGACTTCTTTAACGAGCATCAAGTGCAGTTGATGCATTTACATTGATTCGGGTTTGACAAGGTGCATGCGCTCGTGCGATAAGCACCGGCACATTTCCCGCAGACGTCTTCAGTGGACCTTCAAATTTTTAAGAAAGTGGCCGTACATTTGGCCCTTGCAGCAGTGACAGATCTCCCTGTTTAAGTCGGGTTGAGTTACACGGCAGCGTGTTGTCGTAAGAAAGATTTCAGCCCGCTTCAGAAGCTCTTCTTTGACGGCTTTTGATGTTAGCCATAACTTAACATAGCCTTCATTTGTATCTTTGTGCCTGTAGACAATTTTCAACGACTTGAGATGATCTTTTAAAATAGGATTTTTGCATCTTATCTCCTCCAGAATTGTATCTTCAGAGGCTTCCAGATACATGAAACGAACCAACACTGGATGATATTCGGTCGGCTCACTTACGGTTTTGAAAATCTCTTTACAGTCCGTAGAGGATTCCAGAATCTTCTTGGCAGCTGCTCTTGAAACTACATCGCTGAAGGTTGCATGCACGTATATGCTGTATATGCCGATATGCACGTCACATGCATATCGGAAGTGCAAACTCATGAAGTTGGTTTGACAGATAGAGCAACCGCGTCGAACCTTTCTTTTACTCTTTTCCTTCGTTACACTTTGTTGGATAACAGAAAATTACGTCGGGCCGAAAAAAGGTCCTTTTACTTTCGGATTGTTTTCTTTCGGCTATGCCGGATTTATTATTCAAGGACGTCTTTCTCGATGACAAGAAACCACAAAAGGTACTGCTGTTACGATTTTAAACCTGCGTTTTTAAAATGTTATGTTTGTACATGAGTCGTATACAGTAAAGCCTTCCAAAGTATTATCATCAGCCCTTTGGCTGCAGTTTTGATTATTAAGATAAATTAAAGAAGAGAATTCGAAAAGAAGTAGGCTATTTCCACTCACCATAAAGCAAATTGCTAAACTTCTGTTCTTCACTTCCTTGCTTTCGTTTCTGATCAACTTCCTTATTCGCACGAGTCTTTGATTTAACGTTAGGCTTAACGTAGGCAGTTCCGCCTCCTCTTCGAACACATCTATGTGCGTTTTAAAGCTGTTTTATATGCCAGCCGTCATTCTGAAGCATTCGCTGTTTAAGAACAGGCCTTTCTGGCTCTTTTAGTATCCATCAAGTGTAGTCATTGGACGTCATTAGAGAATAACACCATGTGGCCGATATTTGTAAAAAAATGTTTTCAAAAATTGTAAATTAGTGAGTTGAGTTTGCAAGCAAATCAAATGAGGGAATTAGTTGATAAACACACGTGTTTTTGTGAAAATCGACTTAGGTACTCTGCCCGTCTCCTATCGAAAAATTGCCGATCGGAGATGCAACAGCAGCTCCGACACCAAGGCCAATGTCATATCCACCGGATTCATTTAACAAGAAATCATTATAAGAATTTCGCGATACGCTTCTCTAAAGAAATATTTACCTGGCCCTGCGTTAGCGATACCGGTGCCTGTTCCGACTGCTGGGGTTTTTTGAACGTATCCGTTGCCAAAACCTGCGCTGTTAGCTCTTCCGAATCTTGTCGTTACGAGTAATAATATAACGAGCGTCGATATAGCAGCTTGGAGCAGAACAGCAAGGATAGCTTGGAGTGGAGAATTTGGGGGTGTAGTTGGAGGCCGTAGTATATTATTCGGCCATTATAGTCGTATAGTACTTGAGTGAATCGGTGGTCATACATTACACTTTGGAATTTCCAGTATTGTTAGCCCACCTCTATTGCACTGGACGGTGTAGCAAAGATCGTCTCAGGCTCCAAATCCACCGCTAGCGGGATTTTCTTAGTTTTCAATTAAAAATGTCAAGTAGAGAGGTTTCACATGCTATAGTAGTAACCTCCAGAACTGCCCGGAGCGAGATCATATTGCTGTACTATATGATCCACATCGTGACATCAGCTGGTAGCTCTTACCTCTCTATTAAGTCTTGCATTGGAATGGGGGCCTATCCTATTCCAACGCTTGACGTTTCGAGTTGTAATTGCTTATAGACACTTGGTTACTAGCAATCCCAACATTGGGAGGGTACCATACCCAGTCATTTCAAGTGCCACTACACAACGAAATGCGCTTAACTATTATAAACCGTGAATCGAATCACCAAACACCGTTGATAACGCAATCGTGCATTTTCCGTCCTATAACTCCCATTTCAATTCCGAGAAACTATTACGCAATGTCTTCAATGAGCATTATCAGGAAAACAGTGATGATTATCTTTCGACTTGATTTTAAAACAAATAATTCAGTTTAATGTTTTAAATTTCGAATTATTATCTAGCACTCACGAATTAGGGTGTGGCATCACGCATCAACATCGTTGATGACATACAAGAATCCTCCATATCACCTTGCGGCCGATGTTGACACTAATGAGTTTATGCATCGGCTATGTGTTATTCCAAGTAAGTGGCGAAAATATCAGTTGTCGAGATGAATCAGTTACGCCAGTACATTCAAGATATTCTGTTTGCCTTTGATTAATTGATCCCAGTTATCACAACGTTCCTTAGTAGGAACTTCTTCACGACTATAACGCCCTCCTACTACACCACCGCATCCTACGTCCAAACGTACACTTAAATACCAACTGACTTCAAGCTAGTATTCCGAAACTCCGGTTGACTATACTACAACAAAGGCTCAATCCTAGCTACTACACCGAGACTCCGAAGCATTATTGCGCCCCGAGCAACTACACTGATCCAGCCCTGTAATTTTACTTAAATATACAGTTGCTAGAGTTTAGCACTTGAGCATTTTGGCTATTACGTCATTACTTGTCAGGTGTAGGTGTCGTAACCGCAGGCTCATAAATTGAAACAGGGTCACTTTGCAATCATATAAAAAGAGACGACAACGGTGTAGTAAGTCAGTGTAGTAAGCAACTTGGACACTCCAGCCAAACGCATAACATTTTCCGTCTGTTGCATACATTTCTTGTTACAGCCAACTACACCTGGTACAAGAGATACCAAAAGAAAACCAGCTTAATTTTCTATAGGGGAGAGCGGGGTCATACTGGACAAAAACTTTGTTTTGTCTGTAATTCAATGTGTAACAATGTTATGCTGAAATAAATTTAATTAGTGTAAAGAACGTTGTTTATATAAGATTAGGGATTTTTTTCATTGCCATACGTTATATAGTTTACGAGTTATTGAATTTCGAAAAATAGGGGTAAAATTGTTGTTGGGGAAAAATGTGGGGTTAAAACTGGACAGAGTGTGTCCCATACTGGACACGGTTAATTGCACTAAAAGTTTCTAGTTATTAATGTTTAAACAAATTTCCCTAAATACTTCATCAATAGAACATCTATTTAGCGTAGATTAAATTTCAAAAAAATAAATTAATATGAAGAAAATTAACGAATGAAGTTGGGCGGGGAGGAGTGGACAATTTCGATACCAGATGGAGAAGTGGGAGGGGCATCTTAGATATTGCGTGATCGATTCTTGATCGATTGTTAGTGAAAAAAATTTTTTGAAGCAGACAACACTTTTGGACCATGACTGGACCAACTTAGGCTCTGCCATAAAAAATCGATTTCTCCGATTGTACCCCCAAAACCGTGTCCAGTATTACCCCCAATAAGGGTCTATTTTTAATTCATTAACAATTCTTAAACCGTAATCCGTAAAAAAAATTTTATACCGGCTCTGTATAAGTAAATGAATTAACTAGCTTCTTTAACTATTATATTAATATTTGACGAGTCATAGCGTGGGCAATACCAAAAAATGTGCTGTAAATAAAAATGAAAAGACAGCGCTCTTTTTTTGTTTCCTCTATAACTCGAGTATTTTTAAGAATTTCACGATGATTTTTTTGTCACATATAGAAATTGACATTGGCAACATCCCAGTATTTTTTTCACCCCAGTTCATCATTACTAAGACCTGTAACTGCCACTGTCCTGTTTGGTACGTGTCCTATATGACCCCGCTCTCCCCTATCAACGTGTACGTACGTAACAACACAAGAATTATTTTTTTTTTCAAACGTCTTCAAGACGTCATTTCCTTCCTACGTCTTTAAAAAAAATCCCGTAAATCCTTTTCCGACATAGCCGGTACTGGATCAATTTACAAAAACCTCTTTATCGAGAGAAGAGTAGAGTGGACGAATGCTAGGTAAGTACGGTAAGGGAATAACATTCCGTGGGAGAGATTTTTTTAGATTTCTGCAACTTAGTAATGGGGTTGCAGGGCAGCAATTTCCGCTCGAAACGTCTAGTTAGTGGGCCGGTAGAGGTATCGGCCAGTACCTGTATATCCAACCAAGACTGATTAGAGAGATAAGAGCAGCTAAACTAATATAGGACTAATATAAGACCAATATAGGATAGTATAGGAACTCGTTCGGGAAGGTCTTGAGGACATCATGTAGATATCTTAGCAGAGAGGAAGGGCGATTTCTTTTTGTTTTGTTTGTTTGTTTTTTTTTTTTGTGGGGGGGGGGGTTTCGCAATATTTCCAACTGTTTTAATTGCTTGTGGACTATACCCAAAAAATGGCAAAGGCAGCTGGTTTTCTTCTAGCCAGAAATTCATCCATACACGTTTATTTAGGCCTATTTTACCTCATTTAATTATTTATGCCTAGTTAATTACAATAAATTGGTTTTTTCACATGCTCTTTGTTAATTCATTGGAAGATTTTTCATTGACAAACACAGAACCGAAATTGCGTTGCTTATTTATGTGATAGGGACTGACTCCTACTAGTAGACTAACTTGAAAAAGGGCATCATTACCTGATGTAACAATTTTGGAGCAGTTGATAAGCTAACCAAAAATCAATAGGCATCAATATAAAAGTGAAATTTGGAAATAACCATTCATCGGTTACATTTACATTAATTCGGACATTGCAATAAAGTAGTTTTCCTTTACCTTATCCAGAAGATCCAGTTTCTCTAACATTTGCAGAACGTTTTTCTCCAAAATCAGACTTCCCATTTCCTGTTGTCCTTTAAACCAGAAAACAGGGAGAACAAAGGTAAGAATAAACTCTTCTGGAAGGGACATTTTTTAAATCTTTTTAGCATTTCCAATACCAAAATGGCATTATTTTTTTAATACAAAAAATTTACGCCACGTAGCCTACATAAGAGAGATAAGAGCCAGTTATTTTTGCGGAAGATTGCAGACGTGAGAACTATTATGAATGGATACTACTACTACTATTGCAATGGGATTGCCCCCCCCCCCCATTCCAATGCAAGACTGAATAGAGAGGTAAGAGCTATCAGCTGATGTCACGATGTGATGGCTCATATAGTACAGCAATATGATCTCCATCCGGGAAGTTGTGGAGGTTACTACTATAGACTGTCAAACAAGTGCCATTTTTCCAATTTTTTTTTATGAAGTGATATTACGCAAACAGTGAATTCTAGCAACTAATACCAAATTTTGAACATTGGCTCTCTACCTGAGATTTTCAATTGAAAACTATGAAAACCCTGCTAACGGTGGAAATGGAGCCTGAGACGATCTTCGCTACACCGTCCAGTGCAATAGAGGTGGGCTGGACGTGTTTTTAGTTGATAGATCTCGTAAATGCAGCGACTGCGGCTCGTACTGCGGCGTACATGTCTAAAATGGAGGACAGAAGTGCAGAACGAAGGGGATGGTATAGCCAATCCAATACAGCTAGGGTCTTCTCTGTTGGCAATAACGCCAGAAAAAACGTTCCACTTTATGTTTATTCGGTAAGAGATAAGGCTTTTGCTGTGCCTCCTGAAAAGATCAATATTCGAAATTAGAAGGTTTGCTGTTAAATCATTACTTGTTAAATAAGAAAAAAAACAAAACGTAAATAACAAATTTCAGACTTCACTTTTTTGTGCGACGTTTGACTACAACTGTTAAACTGATTTAATTATCTCGATAATGTTACAACATTTTTCGGTTGATGTCCCCAATTCGAATTTTCGAACTAAAATCCAAGCGGTTTTTGCTTGATTTTTTCTTTCTTTCTTTTTTTTTTTTTTATTCTTTATCTTTAAATAAAAAAAAAATAGGCTTTGGTTTAACTAAGGGAATAACACTATACCCATTTTAAAAATAAATTTCCTCAAAAGCAAAATGTAGCAAAATGCACTAGCAAATGAATACACACATAATATGAATATAAACTACAATATAATGAATATACACCTGAATGAACAAAAAGAGTATTCTCAGTAGGATAGCACATACTGCCGTTGTCTGTTCTGTCAGCTACATTAACACTTTCCCAGAATTAATAATAAATCCCGGAATAATTATAATTTCATTTTATTTCAAATTATTATTGCTACTTTTTATTATGCTCTCGGGGCACTGTAATTTTCAAGTTTAGTCCGCGGGGCAGCACGAAAAGCTCGTCATTTCGAGGTAACAAACAGCAAACACACTTGCTGGGTTTTAAACGGGGCGGGTTTTTGAGTTTTCAGGGTAATCGCAGGAACCCCGAATTTTTCAAACTTCCATCATCATGAACAAATATTCAATATAAGCAGAAAGAAAGTGCTACCAGCACCAAGTCTAAAATTCACCACATTTCTAAGATTTAATTTATTTTTCAATTTTGTTTTCAACAAAATTGTTTTACAAACTAGCAAATCAAACTCACGTAGAACCCAAAGAAATGGATCTCACTCTCTCAAGTGCGAGTTTGAGAAGGATTGTTGCGCCGCTTGTCAGAACACGCGCCTTTTGGGCCAAGTAGTTTTCGGGGTGTTCGACGATGAAGTGCGTCGAAAGCTGTTGGAGCAGGGTGCTACCTTAATCCTCGACCAAGCTCTCGCCACCCTCCGCACGGCGGAGGTAACTCAACTTCAAGCTTGCAACATTAAGCAGGGTGGCGGAGAGCCCATTCTCCAGATCAAGTCAAAATCGGGAAAGCAGCAGAGTGGAAGATCCGAAAGTCAACACCGTGACCCTCGCCGTAACAGGCCCAATGGTCCGCAACACGCCATGCAAAGGAAGAATGCCCAGCTTTCGGGAAGGAGTGCCATACGTGCCACAAGACGAGGCATTTTCAGTCGGTTTGTATCCAGGGAAATGGACCATCGCTGAAACCAGAAACGGCAGGTAGCATCACCGTTAGTTCGGTTTTTCCAGACGACTTGGTCAAACTCGAAAGGTAAAATTTGATCACACTAGCAGTTGTGGCTGCTGAGATATCGTGATTTTGATTTTATGTGGGTATAAAGAAGCTTCCTTATGGGAAAACCCACGTTGCAATTCCGTCGACACACCGTTTCAATTGCAATGCTACCATGGCAATTGAAAACAAAAAGTGAGCTTAGTTTTTTACGATTAACTACAATTAAACTTAATTTTTCCTCATAAAAAAACACAGTTTAGTAGCTGAGATAGTAGGCTACAATCCTATATAGTTTTATGTTAAATTTTTCAGTTTTGTTTTCAAGAGATACAATAAACCAAAAAGTGTCTCAATTGACCCAACTCTCCCCTACTAGTAATTTCTATTCTGTGTTCTTGGGTAATTTCTATTTGATTTTCGTCTCTAACTTTCATAACTGTTCATTAAGGTGGTTGCTTAATGCTCATGTTTTACTAATCTGTTGGTTTCAGGATTTGTTGAGCATTCGCAGCCTAATTTGTAACGCACCTGACGTGCTTGCAGGCACGTTGCAGAGAAAGATAAGAGAATTTACTTGGGGGGAATTTAAGCACACTGTATTTCTGTGAGAAAAACGGGGGGACAAAACGTAGAGGACAAACGTAAGGACGAACTTTCTTTAAGACGGGGCAGGGAAAATCAAAACGTAAAAATTGAATGGACTGACGAGGTAACTTGGTTACAAAAAAGACAAGACTGCCAAAAACAAAACGAGAACACCCGACGACGACTTAGAAGGCCCTTGCCTCCCACAGCCCTGCCCGATAAGGGCAGCACCGTAGGTGACAGCGGGCCCACCTGTCTGCAGATAAAGAATACAAAGAAAATGACCACGAAAAAATAGAAAAAATAAAAAGGTAGGGAATCTTCTTCCGGCCGCCGCACCAACGTTCACGTGTCTTACTGAGGCAGCAACTCTCGGTAAGCCTGACGAGGGCCGCACAGCAGCTGGTGATGTTTCCATGAGTTGCAAATCACACAATACCGGAAATGCTTGCAGTCTCTTAACTTGGAATGGCCGGCTACCGCTACCGGCAGAAAACAGCCGTAACACCGGTGTTGTTTGAAGAGCACCTTCAGCCGCTCTGCATTTGAGAGACCCATAAATTCTCTACATTCCGAAGAAAAAAGACCGCAACTGGATGATCCAAATTTCCCTAAATCGTGAGACAGGAAACACTTCACCGATGGGGTGAACCTGGGTACCACGATCGGTGGTAAATCCATGTTGGTAGGCTGAGCAACGGGAATTCCATTTTAATTTTTTTTCTTTTTCACGTAAGAGAGACCCCACAACCTTATGCAATAAAGTTTCTCTTTCTTTCGAATAGTGTACGTGTACGTTGACGAGATCTCGACCCACGTTGTCGATTTCTTCGTCAAGACTCACTATCATCTTCTGATGGCGGTACACTTGTTTTCCCACATAACACAAGGCAGTCCGTCGGATGTCCGACAGATGTCGGGGTCGGATGTTGAGTACATCTTTTTTATATCCTCCGGACAGCCCGATATCCGATTTGGATGTCGTATTGATATAATTTTTTTGGGTTTTGACCGCCCTCAACAGCGCCGTCGGGCATTCTAAGGATATCCGAACGGGCCTCATTTGGCTATAAATATGACATGTATTGGACCTCTAAACTAGAAAAAATATTAGGCTACTTCAGGATTCGAACTCGGGTCTCCCGCACTACGGTTGAATATTATTCCACTGTGCCAATCTATGTATATATTAATTTACATTTTCGAACAATACAACCGAATTGTTGTAAAACACTTGAGCTTTTCCGATAACAAATCACATACAGGATTTTTAAGAAGTCAAGATGATGTCGAACTTAGGTTTCACCAGAAGTGAATAAATTGAAATTAAACAATTTAGGCTAAATATTTTTTGAATTTTAAACTTCAGCATGATTTATTAAGTTTAAAGTAGTTTTTTATTATTTGAAATTAAAATCCTATCATAAGTATACTTGCTTTGAATATTATTAGATGCCGAATAATATTTATTTTCTGTAAGTTAATTTCCAATGGCTTGGTTCCCGTAAGCAAAATGGAAAGCCTGTGCAAACAAACTCACGACTTACATATATTTTATTCCTTTTTTGTAATAAATTTACAAATAAACCATCCGGCAAATAGATAATTACTCCTTTATTTTTTCAATTTTTCGTATTAAATGCTGGACTTAAAATAATAATATGTTCAAGGGTAAAATTTGAACAAGGTTAAGTTTACCCCTTTTGGAAACAAAGAAATTTTGACAATTAATAATGAAACTTAGTGATCGGCCCCAATTAGTTCTAATCGAGTTAACCGCCCCGCCCCGATAAAGTGCATTCAAGGTTGAATTGAGGTGCCACTTTTTCAACCGGGGCGGTGCGGGGAAAAATTTGAGGTTAACCCGTTGCCCCGAAGAAATAAAAAAAAATGCCGTTCTTTCGGTTTCAGAGTAAAAATCGGGGCAAGCGGGTAGAACGATCTATTATCGGGGTTGTTATCGGAAAGATCGGGTGAAACAGTCAATCGATAATGTTTTTTGCATTAATGATTCGATTGATTGCAATCCAATTGATTGAAAACCCCAATTGAATTCGAGGAGAAGAATTTTCCACCCTGAGCCACGCCTCGATGGCCCGAAATGAGAAACCCGATTTGCAAAAAAGTGCCCCGATTGGCTCGAGGCTGATCCTTAAATGAAACAATGAAAATCTTCTTGGCTGTTGGAAGGAGGTCCGCAGAATATAATTTTCGCACATCCATTGCACTTCCAAGGTGACTAGCCGACGGACATCCCTAGAACTACCCATTGAGTACATAGATATCTAACGGATGTTCGGCCATGATTCGGACATCCGACGGCAGAAATGTGCTATATGGGTTACGGCCTCTTCCCTGACCATCACGAGCAAATGTTGTTTATCACAAAGGTTTTTCGTGCACTCACTTTCCATGTCACTGGATTCTTTAAGAGATGCCTTTACTGATGGCACAGATAAGGGGGGACACTGGGCCATTTCAGAAAAGCGTTTACGTAAGGACTGTTCAGATGAGGTGAAGGTTCACGTGTGAGTCGCGTGGTTCGTGGAAACTGTAATGCCGATCGTCTGCTAGCCTTGTGAGCGCTAAGCGGTATCTGCGCAATTTAGCAGTGATTAACGGAAATTGCACAACCTGCCGGACGATTTACGCAATATTGTATGAAGTTCAATATAGGTGGCGACGAAAGTTTTCACACTACCTTTATCAACTCGAACAGCTGTTTTACGTACACAATTGTTTGTAACATGTATAAAGTTAACGCTTCTCTACAAGTAAGTGAGTTTTACACTATTAATTGATCAGTACAATCCATTTTAACGTTTACCCCTTGCTCTTTGACCGTAGCTAAAACACAGGGCTTTGTCACAGGGCGTATAAACGGGTTTTTGTGATTAACAAGCTTCACTTTAACCACTCTAACGACATTGTCAGCGGCACTGGGCATTATTTGTATCACTTTGCCTAATGGCCACTGCCCACGTAAGGTATTTGGTTCAATAACAAGCACTAATAACAACCAATAACAAGCAACATTTGGCCGATTTTCGGCTCACTTTCTTCTTTGAGTCAGATGAGGAACGCATTCACGTAGCCATCCATTCCAAAAATGTTGAATGATGGCCTAGCTTTGCAGAAATTGCTTTGCGGTTACGTCTACGTTTTCTTCATCTGATAACTTTAGCGGTGCATAAGGACGTGCCCCACCGTGTAGAAAGTGATTCGGTGTGAGGGGATCAGGATCGTCAGGATCCATTCTGAGATGAGTCAGTGGTCTTAAATTGAGCAAGGGGGCTACCTCGGCGACGACGGTTCTTAAGACACGATCAGTGACGAGGCGAATCCCAATACTGATTTTCATCGCACGTTTGCACGATTGAACCAGTCTTTCCCATACTCCCCCGAAATGGGGCCCATCCGGAGGAGAAAAATGCCATTTTATCTGCTGACAGGACATTATGGTCCGGAGTTCGTTGCGTCTTTCTACGAGTTCGTCCAGAGCCTGGCGACGTTCTTGCTCGGCTGCAACAAGGTTTGTTCCGTTGTCGCTGTAAATTACCTCCGGTTTTCCACGTACACTGACGAACCGGGTGAAGCACAGCAAGAATTCTTCCAGACTAAGTCCGACTGAAGTTTCTAGATGAACAGCCCTGGTGGTTAGACACGTGAAAAGACTGATCCATCACTTTTCGTGCCTTACACCTCTTCCACCAACACGTACAGTAAGAGGACCGCAGTAATCGATCCCCGAGAATGCAAAAGCAGGGTATTACGGGGTAAGTCGATGTACTGGAAGCGATGCCATAAGGGGCGGCATTGGCTTCGCCGATCGGCGTTTACAAGGCCAGCAATTATTCACGACTGATTTGATGACTTTCCAGCCAGAAAGTATCCAGTAACGTGAACGTATACTTGCTAATAACGTCTCAGCTTTCACATGCAAATTTTTCACGTGATGATCCCACACTATCCGTTGAGTCAACAACTGATCTTCTGGTAGCAGAATGGGATGTTCTGCTGAGTAGTCTACCGGGGCGTGGTGGATACGTCCTCCTACCCGTAACTGTCCGACGTCGTCTAAAACTGGCTTGAAAGGACGACGTCAGCGGTAGTTCCAGGTTTTTTCTCAAGGCATAGATTTCTTCCTTGAAAGCTAACGTTAAAGCTAACGTTTGACGCAAATCGCTAACGAGGTTGACATTTCTAACACCGTTAACTCTCCGACTGTCAGTTTGTCCCCACGTTATCTGGATTGTGTATTTCTCACGAATCTCAAACACCAGGCTAGAGTTCTCTGAATTCTAAGCAAACTCGAACAGTTTTTTACGCACTGGTCTACGGGATGGTTCTCATCTTCTGATTTTACTGCCAAGATGCGAATCACATTCACGTCACTCTCTTCCGGCTCAGCAATGTCAACCCAATTGTTCCATTCAGATGGATCGAGTTGCAAGAACGGCGGGCCTTGATGAAACTGGAACAACTCGTTTACGTTCTGTGGGTCAATACCACGACTGCACAGGTCAGTAGGATTTTCGACTCCAGCTACATGACGCCACTGCCGACGATTGGTGTTTCTGAGGATTTTGCCAACACGATTGTTCACGAAAACTTCGAATTTGAACGTTCGTGAGTAAATCCAACGTAACACTGTTTGCGAGTCGGTGTGAAAGGTAACGTCTTGTTGGTCCATTCCTAGTTCTCGACAAACGGTGAGGGCTATGTTCAGACTTTCAGCTGCTGCTTTAAGTTCCAGCCTAGGAATTGTAAGGCCTTTGACGTGGGTTTTTGACATGACGAAAGACACGTCTATCGAATGGTCTTCATAGACCGAACGGAAGTAAGCCACAGCTCCAAAGCCTTTTGACTTTGCATCCATGAATACATGCAACCGCTGCTGCTTACAACTCCCCCGATGGAATCTGTAACACCGTGGCACCGAAAGCGTCTCCGAATTTTCAAGATGCTCGTACCAGTGTAGAAAATGTTCACGAAATTCTTCGGGTAGAAGATCATCCCAGCCAATCCTGGTTTCATACGTCCAGATGTCTTGAAGAAGACACTTCATCAAGAAGGTTACAGGCGCTACGAGACCCAATGGATCGTAAACACTGGAAATGGTGCTTAGGAACGTTCGCTTGGTAAGAGTGTTAGATTTTGATGACCTGTTAATTTTGAACGTTAATATGTCTCTCTCACCATCCCACATTACGCCAAGGGTTCGTTCAACGGGCAATTTATCCAGGTCGAAATTCAGAGTTGGTGTGGCGATCCCGAACTCACGTAAAGCTGCCATCACGTTTCTTGATGACGACATCCACTTCGTGAGGTTAAAACCACCCAACTGAAGAAGGTTCTTCATTTGGCGGGCCCGTTTAACTACCTCATCTTCGGAATCGAAGGAGTCAAGGTAGTTGTCGACGTAGAACGTACGCCGAACACTGTTTGCAGCTTCAGGAAACTGGTCACGATGATCGTCTGCAGTTCGGTTCAGGGCGTAGATACAGGTAGTTGGGGATGAAATTGAGCCAAACACGTCCCTAGCGGAGTTTTGTCGGGTCGGATCCCGTGTTGAACCAGTGTGCTTCACCCGTGTGAAGTGTGACACTGGTGAAACACACTGGTGTTACACCTCTTGTTCGCGTGATAGGGCGGGTTTAACACCGGTGTAAGTTATAAAGCTTTACCCGCAAATTTTATAGTTATTTTGCACCGGTATTGTTCTAGTTAAATATACCCGTATAAAGCTCAAATTTGTCCCAGTGTACTTCTCTGATTATCCCTACTATATTAACCGGTGTAATACACTAATATGTAACTGGTGCACTTCTCCAGCTGAATTTTTTGTATAATGGGTGCATAAACCCGTATCAAACCCTTTACATGTACTGGTGATTTTCTCCAGTTTTAATCTCATGCAATTTGTTGGTAGATCACACTAGTGTTACCCTATTGCATTTTTTTGGTGCATCGCACTGGTTTTGAAACCCTTCAAACATACCAGTTTTCACAGTTACAATCTTGGTCCGTCTCTTTCACGAGTGCAAACAAGCTAGACATTTTCAGTAAACAGACAAGTGCTTTTTACTGCCACGTATTTTATTTCTATTGTACTGCTGAATGAAAAAGCATGACATTAGGGCACCAAACAAGTAATTGATTGACTGATGCAGTCCAGAAGGTCTAATAACCATGAAATGTTAAATAAAAATTGTCACAATGTAAAAACCTTACATTGGAATCCTCTTAGTATACCAACGACAAAACAAATTAAAGACTAAAACAGTTAACTAATGCTTGAAGTAACAAATTCACACAAACTCGCCAACAGGAATTCCCAAATGACATGCACGAGGAATAATTAAACATTAGTCGGGAAATATTAAATTAATAAGCTTAGTTTTACCATCGGCGTTATTCACCACTAAATGCGATCACCACACGATATGTCTTTTTTCCAAGTTCGTCTGCTCTTTTGCAGCTTGGAGAATTCTAAAGGTATGGAAAGTCAAATAACAAAAGACGATTGATAAGCGACAGCAAAAGCATTCTTACTGCTGGTATCCATGGCTACCACAATATGTCGTCGTCTGCATTCCCACTTGTGTTTTACAATATTGTAAAGTGAGCGTTTGAAACGCAGTAAACATTGGATGGAAAACTATATTTATGAAACAAGATGTAGACGCGTTTCATTGCAGTGTCAAACCAATATGTTCCTTACAAACTGTGGTAACAAATTGAAATAAAAAATATGAGTGTGGCAAACCAATATGAAATGCATATAGATGTAATTTTAAAAGCTATATGTCAACCACTTTGATGAATATTTCTAAGTCCTTATCGCAGAAAAAGTAAACCAATATGCTGTTTCGTTAACTAGCCTACCCACGGTTTCAAACTGGTGTCACACACACTTAAAAAGGCGCAGAAACCACAAAAAAATGTAAGTGTGTGACACTATTATGAAACCAATATTCCCCGAATAAATCCCCAACACCAACTAGATGAATTTTTATGGTGCTTAAATCTAGTTCTACCTAAAGTTCATATTGGTGTCAGACACCCTCCGAAAAATGCCATCAACTAGAGGGGGAAATATCATTAAGGAGTGTCCTGCACCCGTTAGGAATGCTCTTGAATCTGGTTTACAAAAATTACCTTTACTCTAAGTAAAAATGAGGCAAAATAGTTTCGTAACACGAGGGTCCGAAGAGTATCAAATGCAGCTTTCACATCGCAAATTCAGAAATACGTTAAACGAGGCTTTTTATTTGAAATTCCTCGGTTGCGTGAAGCACACCCAATTTGAACCATAAATGAAGGGTTTGAAATAAGTGTTTTACACCACACCAGATCCACACCAAAAAACTCCACTAGGGGTGAACGGTCATCTGGTACGTCAATGGAGCAGTACTGCTGCCTGGCGTCCGATAAACAAAACGGTAGGCTGACTGATCTTCTTCGGCAACTTGAACCTGATGAAACATCTTCTCGCTGTCTGCACCAACCGGGATGAGATTTCGCCGGAACCGGACAAGACCACCCAACAAGCCAACCAGCAAGTTGGGACCCCGCAGAAGATTTTGGTTGACCGATGTTCCGCCATACTCGGCAGCTCCATCGAAGACAACACGAACTTTGGTCGATGAGCTAAACGGACTCATGACTCCGTGGTGAGGTAGATACCACGTTTTGTTGCTTTCCTTCAGTGCCTCTTGAGTCGTGGGAAGCCTGGCATATTTTAATGCGATATACTCCTGGACTACAGCATCGTATTTTCGGGCGAAGTCAGCATCTCGATGGAAACGCCTCTCGAGTGCATAAAGCCTTTTTAAGGCAGACGTCCAATTTTTCGCAATGTTTACGTCATCAGCCTTCCACATCAAGCCGATTTGGTAACGATTACATACGTTTTTTACAGTACGGTCAAAGATACGTTTTCCTCGCAGATCGTCTTCGGAAAAAACTGGTGGTTCTTCTTCGACGTCCTTTGCCTCGAGTTGCCAGAATCTCTTCACTAACTCGTTCAGGTCTTCGCTTCGTTCTTCTGACACAATGTGTGTGATGAACGGGATATCGATGTTCTGCGGGCTCGTTGGACCACCCAGGCACCAACCAAAAGGAGTCTCGAAGGCGATGGGTCCTGTTGTTCCAGCTGGCGGCTTGATGGAAGCGACATGATCGTGGGCCTCTGCTACGTCGATTCCGATGAATACGGTTACATCCTCCAGTTGAACGTTCGGGACATCAATACCACGTAGGTGTGTCCAAGATTCAAGCTGCTGAGGGTCGATCGGAGAGTTCGGCGTTACCTTCAATTTCTCGACGGCGTAAGCATACTTAACTTCAAACTTGCTCGTTCCGTCACGGGATGAAATTGAGAAGTGTACTACGGAAGCACAAACGTTAGACGTGGCCCCATCGTACGATACAACGTTAATGCGTTTAGACAGCTCAACGATTCCCAATTTCTTTACTACATCACTCCTTATCAGTGTGGTGTCACTTCCGGTATCCAAGAAACCGTAGGTGTCGAACCACCTTCCACCAACATCAATGCGGATTGTTACGATCTTAAAACGTACAAGTCGCTGTAAAGGCTCCAAATGGGCAGCTATCCCAAGGAATGCTG
The DNA here is from genome assembly GCF_020631705.1 of Daphnia magna. Taxonomy (NCBI): domain Eukaryota; kingdom Metazoa; phylum Arthropoda; class Branchiopoda; order Diplostraca; family Daphniidae; genus Daphnia; species Daphnia magna. The sequence continues at coordinate 5,843,600 of NC_059188.1, forward strand.
TCGATGTTGGCGCCGATGGAGTGTGTTGATCTGCTGACTTCCGCTGTGGGATGAATTCAGCTCCATGAAGCAAGGTATGATGTCCTTAGCCAGTGCAACCACTAATGGTGCATTTGTCGTCTTTCGGACACTCCTTACGTTCGTGGTTGCCGGTGAGGCATAGCAAACACCTTCTGGACTTGAAGATTTTCTCCGCCCTTTTTTCTGGTGAGAGAGAGGTGAAGGTGGTGCATTCTATAAGGTTGTGGGCCTTGCCGTGGCATACCAAGCATTTCCAATGCTCTTTCTTCTCGGCTCTTCTCTTCTTCGTGTGCGGTCGGCTCCTTGGAGGCACGGTTGCTGGGGAAGATAATGCCGTTACTTTCGAGCCTTCCGTTGTCGATACATGGCCAATGGTGGATACATGAGGAACGCTGGGTCTGTTGACTGGCTCCTTTTCATGGAATCTCACGTTTTTGGACGTCGACGTGGGCAAAGACTCGAATACGTTTTTACCATGTTGTTTACTCATGGATTTTAAAGTTACCCAATCATCCAGGCCAAGAATGTTCAATTCTGCTCCCGCCATCTTACGTTTTCGCCATCTCCCTTAGGTATCTCGTTTGTCCCTTAGGTATGCCGGCAGCTTCGCTTCAATAGCCAGGGTAGTGTGGCTGTGAAGTTCCTGCGCATACTTGGATTGGGATAGGGTCGCCACTGCACCATGTAGACGGTTCGAGAAGGATTTTAGGTTGCCAGCTTCTTGATTCTTCAATGGCGGAATCTGGAGCAGGTCATCTAGGTACGTCTGGTCCATAATCTCGGTTCGGCCATTAACTGAATCGAGACGTTCCAACACAACGAAATACATGGAACCATCAGTAAGGCATTCACTGACTTTGTTACGAACGCCTTCTGTTAGGAACTCTTCAAGAATAAACAGTAGGACAGGGGAACCGTTGTGTTCGTTTTCGTATAAAGCTCGGAATTCGGCCCTAAACGGAGCGTAATTCTTCGGATTTCCATCAAACGGCTGGATCGTGAAGTTCGGGGTACGTGGACGACTACAGCAGCCACCATGAGGATGGTTGAAGCTGCCATTAGCAGGCTGGTGCTCAGGGGACGTGTCCGAAGATGCGTCGTCCCCAATAGAAGGGCCGCAGGCTGGATGCATGACAGGCAGTGGTCTTGAAGGCTGCTCTCGTGAGGACGTGTCGGCGTCAAGCAGAGTTCTGCAATGCAGTACCGTGGCCTCGAGTGACTTCCAGGTAGACCGGGCGGAAACGTCTTGTCTAGCTGATATAGTCTTTGGTCGGCTAGGTATGCGTGCTCCTTGGTCGATGACTTGCTCCTGAATCGTTCTCAGGTGTACCTTGCTGACACCAATCTCCGTTCGAAGGCCCTCGATCTGTGCGTTTAAGTCTAACTTAACCGTTTCGATCTTCTGATCCATGTCGTGTAACGTCTTACGTGAGTCTTTAACCAACTGAGTGTTGGCGGCGATTTCAGTGGACTTGACATGGGAGCTGTCTATGAGCTTGCCTAGTTGCTCACCCATACCCTTTAAAGCCTTACTCAACGTTTTCGTGACTGACGTTGCGTTGGCTTCCATTTGGAACTTTGACTGTTCCAACTTGACTTCCAGCTCCAACATTTGCTTCTGGAGGTGCAGGTCTAGCTGGCTGTTTTGTCTGGGAAGATCGGTTGGCGCCGACCTCTTCTGCGATAACGTTGTGCTAATCGTGATGTCTGAAGCTGACGTCCCAATAGAACTGACTGAGTGACGAGACGACGTTGCATACGTAATGGCGAAGTTGAGGATTTCCACGTGGTCGGTGTCCAATTGTACCTCCCATTTTTCACATGCTTGACGTTGTGGATCCGTAATATCGGGCAAGCTTTCCATATACTTGTGGTGAAGATCTTTGACGTCTTCGTAGATACGAATTAATTCGTCTCGCCATGCTGCAACTTGCAACTTCTTGAGTCTGATGGCTCCCATCTTGTGATCTGCCACTGCTTTTCTGAGCTGATTCGTTAACTTCGTGTGGGCCGCCTTTCTTCTCCCACGTTTCTGCTTGAGATCGTTGTCTGGGAGGAGGGGTCCTTCATTCTTCACTGCTTCTGGCTTCATTTCGTCTTCTATAGAGATATTGCCGCCCGACTCAATACTCTCGGTTTTTGCTACGGCTTCACTCATGACGTAGAAACGTTCAAAGACAAGGAGGTAGTCACACGTAAACGGATGTCGATGATTTACGTAGATACAGTGACGATACAGGTAGACCGGGCTCTGCCTTCAAGCTGGCGTAAACGTATGCCAAAGTCTTGCAACAGGGAATACCCGATAATTTTACTGAATCTTAACACGTTTTACTAAGGATGACAAGAGAAATGCACGTGTTCGTTAAATCCCGGGTTTCGGTACCATTTGTAACGCACCTGACGTGCTTGCAGGCGCGTTGCAGAGAAAGATTAGAGAATTTACTTTGGGGGAGTTGTAAGCAGCAGCGGTTACATGTATTCACGGATGCAAGTTCAAAAGGGTTTGGAGCTGTGGCTTATTTCCGTTCGGTCTATGAAGACCATTCGATAGACTTGTCTTTCGTCATGTCGAAAACCCACGTCACCCCAGTCAAAGGCCTTACAATTCCTAGGCTGGAACTTAAAGCAGCAGCTGAAAGTCTGAACATAGCCCTCACCGTTTGTCGAGAGCTAGGAATGGACCAACAAGACGTTACGTTTCACACCGACCCGCAAACAGTGTTACGTTGGATTTACTCACGAACGTTCGAATTCGAAGTTTTCGTGAACAATCGTGTTGGCAAAATCCTTAGAAACACTAATCGTCGGCAGTGGCGTCATGTAGCTGGAGTCGAAAATCCTACTGACCTGTGCAGTCGTGGTATTGACCCACAGAACGTAAACGAGTTGTTCCAGTTTCATCAAGGCCCGCAGTTCTTGCAACTCGATCCATCTGAATGGAACAATTGGGTTGACATTGCTGAGCCGGAAGAGAGTGACGTGAATGTGATTCGCATCTTGGCAGTAAAATCAGAAGATGAGAACCATCCCGTAGACCAGTGCGTAAAGAACTGTTCGAGTTTGCTTAGAATTCAGAGAATTCTAGCCTGGTGTTTGAGATTCGTGATAAATACACAATCCAGATAACGTGGGGACAAACTGACAGTCGGAGAGTTAACGGTGTTAGAAATGTCAACCTCGTTAGCGATTTGCGTCAAACGTTAGCTTTCAAGGAAGAAATCTATGCCTTGAGAAAAAACCTGAAACTACCGCTGACGTCGTCCTTTCAAGCCAGTTTTAGACGACGTCGGACAGTTACGGGTAGGCGGACGTATCCACTACGCCCCGGTAGACTACTCAGCAGAACATCCCATTCTGCTACCAGAAGATCAGTTGTTGACTCAACGGATAGTGTGGGATCATCACGTGAAAAATTTGCATGTGAAAGCTGAGACGTTATTAGCAAGTATACGTTCACGTTACTGGATACTTTCTGGGTGGAAAGTCATCAAATCAGTCGTGAATAATTGTGGGCCTTGTAAACGCCGATCGGCGAAGCCAATGCCGCCCCTTATGGCATCGCTTCCAGTACATCGACTTACCCCGTATCGCCCTGCTTTTGCCTTCACGGGGATCGATTACTTCGGTCCTCTTACTGTACGTGTTGGTGGAAGAGGTGTAAGGCACAAAAAGCGATGGATCAGTCTTTTCACGTGTCTAACCACCAGGGCTGTTCATCTAGAAACTTCAGATGGACTCAGTCTGGAAGAATTCTTGCTGTGCTTCACCCGGTTCGTCAGTGTACGTGAAAAACCGGAGGTAATTTACAGCGACAACGGAACAAACCTTGTTGCAGCCGAGCAAGAACTTCGCCAGGCTCTGGACGAACTCGTAGAAAGACGCAACGAACTCCGGGCCATAATGTCCTGTCAGCAGATAAAATGGCATTGTTCTCCTTCGGATGGGCCCCATTTCGGGGGAGTATGGGAAAGACTGGTTCAATCGTGCAAACATGCGATAAAAATCAGTATTGGGACTCGCCTCGTCACTGATCGTGTCTTAAGAACCGTCGTCACCGAGGTTGCCGCCTTGCTCAATTCAAGACCACTGACTCATCTCAGCATGGATCCTGACGATCCTGATCCACTCACACCGAATAACTTTCTACACGGTGGGGCACGTCCTTATACACCGCTAAAGTTATCAGATGAAGAAAACGTAGACGTAACCGCAAAGCAATTTCTGCAAAGCAAGGCCATCATTCAACATTTTTGGTATCGATGGCTACGTGAATACGTTCCTCATCTGACTGAAAGAAGAAAGTGGGCCGAAAATCAGCCAAATGTTACTGTGGGGGATATAGTGCTTGTTATTGAACCAAATACCTTACGTGGGCAGTGGCCATTAGGCAAAGTGATAGAAATAATGCCCAGTGCACGCCACGCACGATATGCAACGCGTGGTAGACCGGACTCTGCCTTCAGGCTGGCGTAAATGTATGCCAAAGTCTTGCAACAGGGAATACCCGACAATTTTACTGAATCTTAACACGTTTTACTAAGGATGACAAGATAAATGCACGTGTTCGTTAAATCCCGGGTGTCGGCACCATTTGTAACGCACCTGACGTGCTTGCAGGCGTGTTGCAGAGAAAGATAAGAGAATTTACTTGGGGGGAATTTAAGCACACTTATTTCTGTGAGAAAAACGGGGGGACAAAACTGTTATGGGCGTACCTTCCAATAAGCCTCTCTCTCCTCAAACTCATTAAAACACACGGAGAGTTGGGTTTCGAGACTTTGTGTTTTACACGTCACTTTGACTTGTATATGTCGTCAGCGTTCAGCTTCAAGTCCCCCCGAAAAAGACGTCTCTTTTCCGAACTTGTCACCTTCCGCCCTTTAACGACACAACCCCTTTTACACATACACAGTTAAGACACTAGGGAAACTGCCCGGGGGGATAGATAGCTCTTAAGTACACACCGTACTCAAGAGGGCACGTACTACCGTACCGTAACATTCCGCCTTTCCTGACTCGATCGGCCATACATGGACATCGAAACACCATTTTTTTAATGATGATGGATGATAATGGACACATACTAACAATAAAACACAACAACACAATAACAATAAACACGCACTAAACTCCTAACAAAACTGAACTCATCACACGAGCGCACAATCGACATCATCCAGAATAAACCAATGAAAAGAAAAATGTGGGAACGAGAGAAAGAAAACAAAAACAAAACAAAAATCAGACAAATCAAGCGGGATTGTGACGGCTTTTTGACGGCTTCTCGACGACAGGGGGTAACGGTGAAGGTTGTGGATTAGCTGGCAGAGAATCCGCCCGCGAAGTAGTCGTCAATTTCCGTCTTCCTCGTCGTGGCGGCATTACAGGCTCAGGCGACTGTTCTAGCGCTGTAACCTCTTCCTCTTCTTCACTCTCGTCAAAGACAACTTCTCTGGGTCGAAATTTCCTGATTTGTGACACATGCGCATTAAAGCGACGGAACTTCCTCACTGTTCTTCTTCCTGGGGGGTCTTCAACTAGATATGTTGTTTCGCAGACGTTGTCACCTGATTTTACTTGTTTACGTTGTTACTTGAAAAGGCCCAGTAAATTTTGGCAAAAATTTTCTGGTCTTTTCCTTCTTTTTCGCCTTTCGACGCACTAGGACAAACTCTCAGAGTTGAAGTGGCTGCATAACTCACTGGCGCAAATCCACAAGCGCTTTGGTTCTGGATTGTTTTTTTATGATACGCATATACACTTCCTTGCGCATCTCCTCCACTCGCAACCAGAACTCATAAAACGACTGTGGCCGGTCTGTTGGCCGTGATAAAGAATTTTTCAACGGCGTCCTCGGCACTCGACCAAACACAAGTTCAAATGGCATCTTCTCAGTAGTGCTTTGTTTAGCAGTATTGATTGCGTACGCTGCTTCTCTTAAATGTTTGTCCCAGTCGTTGTGTTCCGTGTTTACATACGCCGCCAAGGCCAAGGTAAGCGTCCGGTTGGCTCGTTCAACTAATCCCGACGTCTGCGGATGCTCTCCGGTTGCAAGACATCCACTCCTCCAGTCTTCCATTCCTCCAGTGCGTCAGCTACTTCCTTTGCCATGTATGCCGTTCCTTGATCTGACACAATACGGACCGGTGTACCAAATCGATGGACAATATTGTTGTTCAGAAATCTAACCGCATTTGCTGCCGCAGTGTCCGGCACAGCCTCGAGCTCAACATACTTGCTCAGAGCATCGATTGCGACAATGATGTGCTGATTACCTTCTTCAGTTAACTTGAAAGGTCCAAGATGGTCTATTACGATGGATTCGAAGCAACTTGTTGGTGGTGCAATCGGCTGAAGAAGGCCGAACGGCGTACCGGTCTGGTGCTTATGTAATTAACAGAAAAGACTGGAAAGAACATAAAGAACATATTTACGCACGTCGACAGTTACACGGGGCCACCAATACCTTTGCAACACTCTCGCTAAAGTTTTTTCTACTCCCATATGGCCGGAAGCTGGAACATCATGACAAAAATGTAGAACAGTATTGCGCAGGGTATTGGGGACACACATACAAAAACCAAATTTCGTCTTCCTATACAACACACCATTTTGAAGAAAGATATATTTAGAGAATTTTTGTTTGTTAGTTTTACACAAAAAAAAATAAACGAAGTTGAGGATCCACTTTTTGTTGGAATCTCAACTCCTTGTTTTCTAGGCCGGTAGGCAATTCGACTTTACAAACAAATGAACACATTTGACTGATCGTGGGAAAACCGTCTGTTGTTTCAACTAGAGGGTTTCTTGACAGACCGTCGGCCACTGGGTTCGCTTTTCCTCGAATGTGACACACCTCAAAATCATACTCTTGCAGAGCAAGAACCCAACGACCAAATTTCTCCACTTCCTTTTTACTTAACAACTACTTGACAGCTGAGCTGTCTGTTTCTATCTTAAACTTCTTACCATATACATACGGTCTGAATTTCTCCAGCGCCCAGACCAATGCAAGGCATTCGAGTTCGTTGCAATGCTGCCTCTTTTCAACATCGTTCAGGCCCCGACTGATATAAGAAATCGGCCGTGGCCAGTCCCCGCCGTCTTGAAGCAGCACCGCTCCCAGACCCTCCTGACTCGCGTCGGTTTGAACCACCACCTCTATATCTTCATTGTAGTGAGCCAGGACTGGGGCCGTTGTTAGTAACTCGACCAGTTTCTTCTTTGCTTCCTCTTGTTCGGTGCCCCAGCTCCACGGTACATTCTTCTTTAACAATTTAAACAAAGGTTGAGCGACGACTGAAAACCCTGGAACAAACTTTCGGAAAAATAAGGCAACACCGATAAAACTTCGCAGCGTTTTCACGCTTTTCACCGCCATTCTGGAGAGGGAACTGACTTTTTCAGGATTGGGCCGTATTCCTTCGCCGTCGATGACGTGACCGAGGTGAAAAACACTATCCGTCGCAAACACACACTTCTTAGGGTTGATAATGAGGCTGGCGTCACCGATGGCTGTTAAGACGAGATGAAGTCGCTCCAAAAATTCGTCAAAGTTGGAGCCAAATACTAGACAGTCATCTAAGTAGACAAGACACATGGACCACTTCAGATGTCGTAATACTCTATCCATTAAGCGCTGGAAGCACGCTGGACCATTATGAACTGCTTGCGGCATTCTTGTAAACTCAAACCGACCGTCCGGTGTGATGAATGCGGTCTTTTCTCTATCCTTTTCGGCCACCGGGATCTGGTAGTATCTGCTGAGGAGATCGATACTGGCAAACCACTTTGCTCCTGCCAATCGGTCTAGAACGTCATCAATACGCGGGAGTGGGTAGACGTCCCTTTTACTCACACTATTTATTCTCCGAAAGTCAACACAGAAGCGGAAATTTTGATCCTTTTTCTTCACAAGGACGACGCTTGCGGCCCAGGGGCTTGTAGATGGCCGTGCCAGACCTTTACGCACAAATTCTTCCACCTTTTGAGCGATAATTTTCCGTTCACTGTACGACGCTCGAATTGGGTTTGAGCGCTGCGGCTTTGCATCTCCGGTGTAGATCGAAAACTCCACTAGCGATGTAGAGCCAAGCTTACCATCAGTGGGAAAACACTTTATATGTTTGGACACAACGTCCAGCACCCTCAGGCGCTGTTCTTCGTTGAGTCCGCTTCCTAATTGAATTCCTTCTTTTATCGCGGCCCACCGCTCCTTCCAGTGTACAGCAGCACACATTAGAGACTCTCCCGACGATGTTTTTTCCTCCTCTTCGTTTTCCAAAGAACCCTGGTCTTCCACTAGTTGAACCTGCGCATCATAAGCACACTCGATCTCGGTCAGCCAGTCTCGTGCTTTTAGATGAAGTGTTTCCGTACTAAGATTGAGGACGGGCACACTTACTATGCCCTTCTTAATGCTGACTAGATAAGAGGGCACACAAAATTTCTTCCCAGGAAAAGAACAAGGGATCGGACACACTAACAGAGTTCCCGTTTGTTTTGAGCCTACTCTACATGCTACGATTTTCAGTGAATCTACTGGGATTGCCGTGCGACGCAAAATTTTTGCAGACTGGCCACCTCTTTTCTTGCGATACCTCCCTTCCTCTTGGAAGGAGGCTATTAGCTCGTCCGTTATGTCCCACGGTTCCTCTTCATCACCACACTGATAGGCGTGTTCACTGACTTTCGAATCTACGGCGGCCTTTCTTCGATCAAAAACTGTAACCCGCACTTCCCCGAATCGCACCGATTTGCTACTTATCTTCTCTGGTGTTTTCCTGGTGGTCAACACTTCAGCTGTTTCCGGCTTCGAAACTGGCACCAATTTTTCTTTTTGTACAATTCGATCCGTTTTTCTAGCTATGATCCAGTCTACGCCAAGTATGACAGAAAAGGGAGGATGTTTCACTGTTGCCACTCTTTCAACCACGGTTTTCCTACCTTCCCACGTCACAAACATATTCACAAATGAATCGATTTCAACGGTACTGTTGTCCGAACCGCGAAAGTTAACACTAGGTCCAACACACTTGTCCAACTTTTTTGCAAGGCTGCGCCGGATGGCACTCGAACTTCCACCAGAGTTTACCAACGCTACTACCTCACCAATTCCTTCAATAAACACTTTGATAACTGGGAGGGGGGCACTGTGGGGTGATTTGCGATATCCAGTTAGAATCAGCCCCGCGCCCAACGGCAGTGTTACTTTTTTGGAGATGGGCAGTCCTTAGCGAGATTACCTTTTACGTCACAATTGAAACATTTTCGATCACTCACCGGAACAAATCGCACGGCCGGTGCTGCTGTCGTTCCTCCACTGCCCCGTCCTCGTCCAGCTGTCTCACCTCCGTGAGGTAGGCCTGCCGCCCCGCCGCCGGCGCCATATCCACTGACTCGTTCACTCTTGCTAATGACAATTTTTTTCTAATCGGGCGGCCAAGTCATTCACTGACCGGCTTGCAACTGCGTCTAGCGCAGCTGATGGGTCGACTGGATCGGCCGATTTTGAGGGCTTCTCCGCTGCTGGTGCGGCTAGGCTAGTATACAGATTATTGCACGCCGTGTAGAATGCTGCAACGTTGGCTGGATTCGTACTCATAACGGCCGCCTGATATTGCCATGAGCGTAGACCTTCAGTGAGCGCTTGCACTTTTTGCTGGTCGGTCAACGCGACAGGAGCCGTAGCTAACAGCTTTTCTTTGGCCATTGCATATTGCATAACAGATTCGCCTGGCTGTTGCACTCTGGCCACCATCTTGCTCGTCCAGTCGGTGAGAGAAATCTTTGTTGCGAATGCCGTCCTGAATGCTGCTGACCAATCGTTCCATGCTGCGTGTGTATTACCAACACGAACGTGCCAATCTGCTACGCTTGGGCCTAATCGTCGTACCGCGACCTGAATCCTCTGGCCATCGTCCCATCCTTCCGTTGTTGCCAATACCACCACTCTTGCCACGAACTCATCTGGCAATTCGTCTGGGCCGCCTGTAAATTTGGGGAAAGACTCAATAATACAATTATCAATTTTTACACGGGCTGCACCACCCCCGCCTCCACCACCACCACCTCCACCAGCACCACCTCCACCAGCACCACCTCCTCCAGCAGCTCCAGCCAGAGCTGTTACTATAGGTCGTTTGTTGCTATGAGGGCCTGTTGAAGCTGCTGTTGTACCGCGGCGTTGTTGGTGTTTTGTTGCGCCTGTTGGTCTCTAAACTGGGCTGTTAGTAACGCAATAGCGTCAACCAGATCCTGGACATTCGCCATGCTGGACGACGGCTGAACACGAGCTTGAGCTGTGGCTGTATCTGGTAATTGTATCTGTAGTCGACCATTCGGGGATCGACTGATATGAGCTACTACTGGTGTATCGAATACCGGCTGCTCACTTGTTTCCAACCGCCGAGAACCGCCTCCCTCACCGTACCTAGTACTACGGGTGTTTACCTGAAATGGGATAGTTGTTGGACGGGGCCTCGGAATACGAGATCTCGGGCCATCGTCGGTATTTGCGTCAGACATATACTATAGAAATGAGATACAAAGCACCTCGCCACTCACCGACATTGCCACAAAAGCGCTGTCTCGTCAATACACATTACACACTCTACAACAAGATTAGATTGACAACTTATTTGACAACCCGTCAATAAATGAGTTGAGAATCGTACAATTATTCAAACCAATATTAGAACAGGTGAAGAGAGAAAGAAATGGTTTAACTTGAAAGATGGCATAGATATATACAGATAGAGACGTGAATTACCTGAGCCATTTTGCTCTACACTCCTGACACCAAATGTTATGGGCGTACCTTCCAATAAGCCCCTCTCTCCTCAAACTCATTAAAACACACGGAGAGTTGGGTTTCGAGACTTTGTATTTTACACGTCACTTTGACTTGTATATGTCGTCAGCGTTCAGCTTCAAGTCCCCCCGAAAAAGACGTCTCTTTTCCGAACTTGTCACCTTCCGCCCTTTAACGACACACCCCCTTTTACACATACACAGTTAAGACACTAGGGAAACTGCCCGGGGGGATAGATAGCTCTTAAGTACACACCGTACACAAGAGGGCAGGTACTACTGTACCGTAACAAAACGTAGAGGACAAACGTAAGGACGAACTTTCTTTAAGACGGGGTAGGGAAAATCAAAACGTAAAAATTGAATGGACTGACGAGGTAACTTGGTTACAAAAAAGACAAGACTGCCAAAAACAAAACGAGAATACCCGACGACGACTTAGAAGGCCCTTGCCTCCTACAGCCCTACCCGATGAGGGCAGCACCGTAGGTGACATAATTGTTCAAGTGTCCTGTCTAGGAAAAGCATTTGTCTGTTCAAACAGGTATTTTTCGCTCTGTTGTATGCTTAATATTTATTTGCTATATCTATTCCTCTTGTCATCCAGGATCTTCATTTCATTTCTGCATATATCACTGTTTACGTTACATCTGGTGACGGTATGTATTTGTTGATGCCCTTGGTTGTATTGTATTGCGACTTGTGAGTAATATATACAATATTTTCTAGGACATTAACATGGTTGGTGGCAGAGGACGTGCAAGTATCTTATCTGATCTTAATTGATCTTCAGGGGTAAAAAAAATATGAAAAAAAAGTATCTGATCGGTATTTTTGTAGATAGAATCTTCTATTTTTTTTTTCAGCACTTATTTTGACTATCTGATCTTATCTTTAGGATTGTAGTTGACCACCTATCGGTATCTGATCTTCAGGCCAAAAAAAAAAGATCCGAAACACTGGTCCCAGCGCAGCGCCCCGCCGTTCGGTGCGCATAAGGATGAAAAAAAATACTTTAGTTTTTCTCTTTTCCCAACATTCATTTGTTTTCTTGCAGTTTCAGTGGTTTTATTATGGCAGTATTATTTGTGTGGTACTCCTTTACCGTGTTTTTGCCTTTTTGGTTTGGTTGCTGTTGTGTCTTTGTCGGTTTTGTTTGTTTTTCCTATCTCCCCTTTCACTCTCTACTCGCGTGCATTCAGCAATTTGTAAATCAGAAAGTTCCCAAACCAGAGTCATAGAACCCTGGTTGGTTCACGCTGAGAGGAATCCCTATACCGCGTTTTGTTGGTCTGAATGTCTAAAATTTCGACGGTTTTGGGGTGGGGCACAGTGGTGGAAACTAGAATCAGAGTCATCTATCGAGAGAAACTGAGTTATTCAACGGCCATTGTCAGTGTTTCTATTCGAGCTTCAATTTTTCTGGTATCGTCTGCTCTGTTCGTTTCCTTTATCACTGTTGTGATTGGCTGTTGAAGTTTTCAAACGTGTTTCCTGATTGGTGCACTTATCACACACCCGCTGGAGGCTCTGACTGCTATTACTACACAACGACAGACGATTCCCCCCATGTCGTGAACCAACCAGGGTTCTATGACTCTGCGTAAACCCAGAAGGAAAAAAAAGACATGATGTGACTTGGTAATGTTGCCCCCGCCCCCAGACTGAGGCGAGGCAAAGGGCAGTGTGGGACAGAGTGTTGGCTAGGAAATACAGACGATTGCTCGCTCCCAAATCTCTCTGTTATCTCGACTTCATTCCACACTTCATTAAGTATTTTATTGAATAACAACGTTGAAGGATGTTCGTCACTATATTCCCGATAATGTTCATTTATGACATTGCGTAATAATTTTTCTGAATTTAAATGAGAGTTACTTCAACGAAGCAAAAATGCACGATTGCATTGTCAACCGTCAACGGGGTTTGGTGCCTCAAACTTATGGTATATAATGATCATGTGCATTTCTAAATGTAGCGGCACTTGAAATGACTGGGTATGGCACCCTCCCAAGTCCCAACGATGGGATTGCTAGTACCATGAGTCTGTAAGCGATTACCACTCGAAATGTCTGGCGTTGATATGGAATTTAGCCTACCATTCCCATGCAAGACTGAATAGAGAGGTAAGAGCTTTCAGCTGATGTCACGATGGGAATCATATAGCACAGCAATATGATCTCCATCGGGGCAGGTCTGGAGGATACTAGCATGTCATTCAAGTAAGTGCTTAGCGCAACCATTTTTTTTTTTTTTTTCTTCTTTTTCTCGATAATTATATGAATTATCAGGAAAAACCCACACGGGCCGACACTGGCAACTGGTACTGGCAATCGGTACTTCTCACTAATGGAGTGAGGATTAGCTAGTGCATTGACTAATTCTGCTGCGTTTAGCGAATGCATCAGTGCATCGCTCTGATCAGTGCACTCACTAATCCAAAAATTCCTTAACCAGAATTTATAAGCTAATGAGAAACATCTTAACAGATCTACACTCGCTAACTTAGCCAATGAACCAGACCCCCCCGGAATAGTATCCGGCTGCCCTATGTATCGGCGTCCTAGATATTAGTGCTGGCTTTGCCCACTTATACGTTAGCGCGGTGAACGACTGAGTGACATTACCCCTCCCCCAGCCGGAGTTGTCCTCGATTGTAGGTAAACTTTTCTTACTGGATACTACATTTCCTAACGAACAAAACCAAGAGGATAACACAATAAAACACGTGACCAAAAACAGTTACTCTAATGTTAGCTGATCGCCACGCCGCTCCAGAAATCGATGAATCTTTCTTCTCTGCTTCTACATCACCCTGATTAGTTCTTCAAGCATCTTCTCCATTCTGCCCATACGGTCGTCTACCGACATACCCTGACTCGTCGCTGAATTCTGTTTGCCGTCTTCCCGGATCTCTCGACTACCTTTGAACTCCCCCGTTTGATCCTGCGTTCTCACAAGGACGACTTCCCGATCTCAACTTGCTTACCCTAACTGCACCTCGCTCTCCCTGGACTTCTCACCCTTGCGAAAAATGGCGAATCTGATTTTCTTTCCCTGGTTTTTTCGTTGACCTCGATTCTAAGGTTCGTTTCCCGTTCACTCCCTGTACTGCAACCTGGTCGATGTCGTAGTTCCGTACCCTAGCAATTTAAGCTGCTGCGACCGGCTGGGTAGTCGGCTCTCAGGATCTCTTAATCTCGAGTATATCGCCCCCGTGCTCACAAGTACAATTGCAGATCCGGGAAACAAATAGGGAAAAAAGAACTTACCGCAAGACATTGTTTGTTTAGTTTTGGGATGATATGGCTTCTTACCGATAACTAGATTACCACATCGCAATTCACAAAGATAGGGCCGAGAGGAGGGCACATAAAAGTGCCTGCATCAAGGAACAGTCTATAGTTAGGGAACGGTTCGCTTGGAATTAGCTGCCTCTGAAGCGTTCGTTCCCATTGAAAGCAGGACCACAGATAAAAAGCCGTTCAACCAAATGGTGATCTTTTAATCAGAGTTTATCGCATAATGAGGCGGTCTTATACCTGAAAGGGCGCTGCAGTTGTCTTCGATTTATGCAGTGATGTCAATTAATCAAGTGCTTTGAAAAACTCCAGTCTGTGATTTCTGCAACTGCAAACAGTTGCTAAATTGCTAGGGCAACCTATGTTACTGTCTTTAAGAGTTGATATTCTTCCATGGTATAATTGTGGTTTTTAGGACATGTCGCTGGAATATCAACTGAATACTTTAAACAGGCCCCGGCTTTACAAAAGACCGGAATAGTGAAAAAATAATAATTATAATTATTAAAGCAAAAGAATAATAATAAAAAATAAAACAGCAAATTTAAGATATTTCATTTTTATATTTTTTTTTTTATTGATTCGTTTGTTTTGTTTGTTTTTTTAGATGAAAAACATAAGAATGCATAGATGGAGGAACATTGAACGAAGTCAACATAATAATAATAAAAAAAAATAAACAAAAAGACGTATAAACTTTTTCTGAGACGGCGAATCTAATTTAGCTCCATAACCTAAAACCTTTGAAGGGAGGTCAAGATTAAACTGAACAAACTAGCTTAGAAACAAGACTGGAAGGCATTACCAAACCCTAAATAGGGTTGAAAAGCACGACATTAATATTCTACGTTGATGTCCCCAAACCAAAAATACTCCGCCGCTATGTACAAAGCATATTTCACTTTAGTTGGAGACCGTAAGCTTAGATCAACCTTGGCGAAAGAATAGCTATACAGTTTATGTAGAACGAGTATATACAGCCATTTGAAAGTGCTTTCATTCGGGAAAAGAGGAATTTGCCGCAGATCTATCGTTGCGTGAGACCAGTTTAACAGAGTTTGCCGAGTGGAATCGTCCAAGCTCCATTATTTGTATTTTGTCATTTGTTGCAACGTCACTCCGTTATTTGGCTACTATAATCTTATGAATATGCCGCATGTGTTTTTGTAAATGAGCCTTTTGACGAAATGACCACGAACAGAGGTCACATTTGAAAGGTTTCGTTCCCGAATGAATCATAGAATGGACGGCCAAATTACTAGAAGATGTAAACATTTTTCGACACACTTGGCAGCTATAACCCTCTTTCCCATTACGTTTGGAGCTCATGCTATTTGAACTGCTGCAGTTGCCATTTTTGCTGGTGCTCAAATTTGTTGGCATATCTTCGTCGTCGTCCTCATCTTCTTCGTCGTCCTCACAGCGCACACCAATTGAATTGCGGTTAAAGCTTGCATCACTGTGGTTGCCCATACTCAATCCTCCATGTGAATTGAAAAAACCTTGCAGGCATTGAAGCTCAGCAACCGCGGCTGCTGCGCTGTGTTTACCGGCTAAGTTCCACGCTTTATTGTCTAGGGTAGCCCCTCCATGTGACGAGGGATGTGTCTGAGTTCCAGGGCGTTCGGAACTCGCCAAGGCATTTGGTACGCCCAAGTGAGATGGCAAAACTATTGTGTAACTCTGCTGAACAAGGCTTTCTTGAAGAACGGCTTCCAGATAAGTGCGACGAGGATCTGGGTTTGTTCCAGTTCCAGATCCAATGGCTGGTAGGAGAAGCATTTTATCCGCAAGATTCATCCGCATGTCGGACACTCCCGACGATGCACCGCTTTGTTGTAACGAAAGCCCTTCTCTGCCTAAAATATTTTTTTTAAGAGAGAGAAAAATAGGAAAATTAAAGAAATTGTCGTTTCAATTCGTTTCAATCAAATATTTTGGGGAAATTTATGTTTAATGTTTTACAGAAGAATTCTATTAGCGATATATTGAACCTATGCTTTCCATCATCACCCAATAGATGGCAATTGAAAATGTTTGCACAATTTTTTGCATTTCCCACTTAAAAATACCGAAATTGATTTCTAAATTTGTAACACGCTCTATTAACAGACACTTTCAAAAGAAGATTCGACGAAACCAGGTATAAACAAAATTCTTGAAGTCACCAACTTCCTTATGTAAGAAGAGTGCACAGTGCAAGACGAATGATTACCATAACCACATTGCCCCACACTTCATGGCCCTCCTCCAAGTAGCAGGTACCAGTGGTACGTACCACACGCTGCAGACGGCGCTAGCCACCATTATTGAACTGTTTTCCATTCACATAGGCAAATAATCCCATAGATGGCGTTGACAACAACTTGAATTGGTTAACTTCTAAACATATTCAATCTCATGAGATCGATCTAACGTTAAGTTAGCAAACCAATCCTAAAAGTGTAATATTTCTAGAATAATATTCCATGTTTATGTCATCCCCGATGGCAATGCCTGATGTTTGCCTCTGGTCTTTTGGTTGTTCTCTATCAACCAGCGCTGTACTTGGTGTGACACTACCTCTGAATGCCTCAAAACGTAATAGAAGGTAGCACCAGTAGCCAGAACACCCATAAGGATGGCTTCCCATGACCATGCTTTTTAACACATCGAGCAACTGGCTACCAAACACTTATGGGCGATTATCCGATCTACAATAAGATAAACAGTTCAAAGCTCGGTGCAAACTCCTGGTTAATATATGGTAAATATATCGGTAGGTTGGTCGGAGAGAGAAAACCTCAATGAAATGGGGAGCTCGTAATTTTTTGTCCTGAACGTTCTTTCATCATATAGTTCTATTCCTTCTACGATTGAACAACACGAATGATCTCAGTTCTCTCCGGCCTTGCTGCCATCTGGATGATTCCCATAAATCAACTAGAACTCACCGAAAGGTGAAATTTTGCACTAAAAGCGACATTTCATCATCGAAATTGCTTCAGTATGTACTGTACCTTGTAGCATTTTTTTTAAATTATTATTATTATTAATGATTTGATGTGCCCCATTGGGTTTGGAAACGTTCCACGAAAAAACATAAATAAATGAAAACATTGATAAATAAATAAAATGTTGTTTACCTTGATGTGGTTCGACGGATTCACTGCTTTCGAAACTATTGTCGTGTTCCGGAGACGTAGAAATCTTTTCTTCATCGAGACTTGATCTGGATCTGGTGTGGTTCGAGTCCGGCTTGAGACTTAGATCAATTTCGCGATCACGGTCGTCTAATGTGTCAATAGTCATTTCGACATC
This sequence comes from Daphnia magna, assembly GCF_020631705.1. Taxonomy (NCBI): domain Eukaryota; kingdom Metazoa; phylum Arthropoda; class Branchiopoda; order Diplostraca; family Daphniidae; genus Daphnia; species Daphnia magna. Next base: position 5,861,038 of record NC_059188.1, read on the forward strand.
TGAATTTGCTGAGCTATCCGATTTCCCCGAGTTGTTTTGTCGGTTGTATTGGTTTGCATCGGCAATGCGACTACTGAGATTACGGTTATGATTGACAGCCAACTCCAGTGAAAACGGATGGCATCCTCGCAGGGCCGGGTGTTGATAATAACTGACGGTCGAGGCGCGAGGCTCAGAAAGTCGTGTCACAAGTGGGCCACGATCCCTAAACGAATGATTGGAGAAGGCGCTGAAATCAGGTGGGCTCGAATTGCAAGGCTTGGGACGAGTACAATTGACGTTTTCGGTTTTCGTCTGTAATTGAGAGATAGATTGTTTGTTCTTAATTAATTAGGCCGACAGGCGTTTGTTATAAACATTTACAGAAAGGCAACAACTGGTTCCAATCCGAGTCATACCTCTGGTTTAGCTGCGAGATTCATTGGTCTATCGTTGGATTCATCAGTGGAGTCATCTTTACCAGTCTCTACTCGAGGAAGGTTTTCATCGGCGATGGTGTTATTTTCTGAGAACGCTGTTGGACCGACCTCGGCATCCCTATGACAGGTGTTGAATACATCTTTGCGGGATTCGTCAGGATGTTCGTCTTCGGACACATGGTCGGATTCATTTCGATCGCTCGAATCCAACTCGGGCGAGTCGGAGCGAGGCGGCGACGGAGGGGTAGGACCATTCCCTCCACGTACTCCGGCTACGCACAGTTGAGCAGCCAAATCCAGTAGAGCTGCAGTCCGTCTCGGCGGAAGGACGACCTCGCCCTGGTAGATGAATTGCAGCAGGAGTCTCATGTCTTCTGCTTTGACTTCTGGAAGCAGCAGTGTTGTGTCGGGGCCTTCGGCTTCAGCCAGCAAGTTGGCCAGCAATGGACTCATGCTCGCCAAAACAAGTCTGCCCAACGGGTCAAGCGAAATACAGCACAATTTTATCTTCGCTCTACATTGTTTAATTATTAATTAGTAACTATTACCGATGAGCATGCAAAACGCGGTCTTCGCAAAAGATGACGACATCGGTGAAACGGTCACGTGCCCAGCAAGCAGCTGCCATTTTGGTTAAGGCCTCGTCATGGCGAACCCATCCAAGGGACACGTGATGGCGATTTGTTCCACAGATCGTTGCGGCTCCCATGGTGCACAAATCGGTGGGCAAAACTAAGGCAATCAGGCAAGAGTGTTAAAAGCTGTTCTCCAAACATCAAAATGATTAATTTCAATAATAGTAACGAATCCGAGAGCTCATTTTTCTTATTCATGTACACGTCTGTAAAATCTTGAGCTTCTAAAATACAGCGAAGCCCCCTTACAAGTTAACTGGCACTTTCTAGAGTGGCGGTGGGTGAAAGTGGTTTTCAAGGATACCCAGCCGAGGGTCATATAAAAAAAATGAATCGCAACCTAAACTCGAAAACATTACACTTTAAATAGTTGATGGTTTTCATGCGATGGAGTTGAACAGGCTAACCAAAATGTTGTGACACATCTTATTTTGTTTCTTTCTTTCTCGTCTAACGAAATGTTTGGAATCGGGTGATGAAAACGCACGAAGCGATTGTTTACCTAAGTAAGTGGACGCAAGATAACCAGATGCTAAAACGCAGGCAAACGTGACGAAAAAAAGTATCCAATGGAAAATATGAGGGAAATCCGTCAAGTAGTGATTCACTTTCTAGTTGAAGATGAAAGCGCGTTAACTGGCGCGCGCACACACACACGAACACGATGCATACCACGCATAGGATTGAACAGTGCGTCCGACAACAAACGTGCCTCTCACTCTGTCCACCGACTCGCGTTCAAAAAAGCTTAGAAAGTGAAAGTGAATCGGGGAGGCCGTGTGAGGGAGGGTAGGAGGGACTGAGAGAGACAGAGAGAGAGAGAGAGAGAGGTCGTTTTTTTTTCCCCATTCTTTTCTTTTCTATTCTTTTCTTCGGTAGGAGGGAAGAATGGCAGAACAAAAAAAGAACAGTGAAAAGAACGGGCTGCACGGGGAGAAGAAGCAAGAAGGTAAAAAGAGAGACGAATGTGTGTTCGCTGATTCGCTATAATGCGTGCGTACACACAGAGGAACTTATTCCAGACGCCTGCGACGTTTTTTTCACGACGTTCTCACGCCTTTCCATCACAAAGTTTTAACTTTTGTTTCTAATTTCTTTTTTATTTGTTGTGCTTGAGCATTCACCCTAGTCTGATTTGATGAAAGATTAACGAATTTTATCATGCAAAAGTTCCTTTTCGTTGATACTTGATTGCAGTGAAGCTAGTAAGACGTTCGAAACTAGTGGGCTGCATTTAAAAATACACAATTCCCATGACATAGCAGACGGTACCTGCTAGACACTTTCAAAGGAAAGCGCAAGAAAGAAAGGTATGGGGAAAGATTTGTGGCAGGAGTTGTTTATATCAGTCGGCTTGCTCCGGCGCTTTTGAAAAGTGAAAGTCCATCGCAGCATATACCTGACCTTCCTCTTTAAAAAAATGTTCATAATGGCAAAATTCCTCGGAAAGATCCTTTTCCTTTCGACAGTGGCGAATAGATAATTATGCCGATTCTAAAGTAATGTTTTCATTAAAAATTATATGTTATAATAAAATATTTAAAAAACTAGTTCAACCAAGGGCACATTTTCAAATGAAAAAAAAAAAAAATCAAATTCAAACAAAACAAACAAACGAATGATGGCTTATGAAATGTGAAGCATGATTGGATGCCGTGGAGCTTCATTTATCGTGATGGACCTTAACCATAATACTGCCAAAAATGATTTTGTTTTTTAGGTTACTACTTGAACGTTTTCTTCTGCAATTGACATGTTCTTGTAGGTAAAATAAAATTAGGTTTCTGGTGGTGTCATAAATTGAAACTGGAACAAGCTATTTTGTTGCAGAAGAGAAAGCGGAGCGGGCGTTTGAATTTTTAATTGGGTCGAGGTTCGTTCGTTTTGTTCACGTCGCTTTCACTGGCGAGCTCTCTTAACTGCTGTTTTACCAAATTTCATAGTGAAAGTAGAGCCGAAAGTGAAAAGCTTGACATTCTACAGTTTGGACACTTCAGTGTCGACTTTTCTATTTGGAATATCTGAAAAATATGCATGACAAAGAAAAATAAGGGAGAAAAAAAAACACGGACTTTATGATAGAGTTTGTAGCTACAAATAGGAACGACGACAGAAAAACAATAGAATTAACTGAAGTAAAGGCAGAAGAGAGGAAGATGAACAGGGAAAATATTGTTTCCTTTTTATCAAGAGGCCTTAGCGAAAAAAATGCAGCAGACGAGGACGTATTTAAGCCTCGACTAGCCAAAAAAAAAGAAGGGGAAAAAAAAGGAAAAAAGCGATGCAAATAAAAACAGCAACGATCATTCGTGATGTGGCTGGCCTTGAATACTACCTGCAACAACGTGACAATGGCAGCCCAACCCAGCCAAGAAGAAACGAGTTGTTGTATAGCTCGATTCCATCGCGCCGAAGCGAAAGTCATTTCCTCACGTTCCCACAGCATTTCTACCCAGAAACACTGATAGAATATCGAAGCAACCCGCACCCGGCGAAAGAAAGAAAAGAAAAACCATGTAGAAGCACATCATCAAAGACATTTTTTTTTTTTTATTCTTACTTTTTTTTTTTTTTTTCGCTTGGTCGCCTTATTTTATTCGGAAGAAAATAACGAAAGAAAAGGATAGGATGTGTATGGCGAGGTCATACTCAGAAAGGAAAAGAGGTACGATTGTGAGCAAAGGAGAAAAGCAAAGAGAGTTCTACCACTCCGGTATCAGAAAAAAAAAGAAAAAAAAAGAAAAAAAAAAAGTGAAGGCGAAAGGCTTGGCCGACCTTGAATCCCCCAAATTGTGTTCGCCTTTCTCTTCCATCTCGTTGTGGAAAGTGCCGCAGGATAAAACTGAAATGAAAACCACACCATTGCAAGGTTTCCATATTCTTGGCTCACTTCTTCGGCGTCTTCAACTACTGCGGTGCTTGGCGAAGCTTAATTATCTAATCTTATATTGAATCGCAACATTTCGTATCAGAGGAATTAAGAATCTAACCCCCAACCTACCAAAGATGAAAAATAAAAATGGCCGAAATATACAATGCTAACAGGTAACAGCGGTGTTTAAGAGATGTCCGTGAAACGAGAAAGCATTTGGAGACTGCCTACTTTCTAACCTTACGTCAGTCTCACTCAACGAAATATCGCCATCATTTCTTCTGTTTTTTTCGAAAGTTGCTGGTTATACCTGAGAGGCCGAGAGAATGAAGAAAGTTGAATCGTGCACTACACCACTTTCTCCTAACCTGCTCCCACCATTCACTGTTAACAAACACTAAATGACGTCTTTTCACCTTTATTACCAACAGACAAAACGGCAACAAATGAATAAAACAACTGTAGATTTGTCGCAACCTCTTGTACAATTTCTTACGTTTTCTGTTGTTGTTTTAGTTTTCGAAATGTTATCGACTATTATTTGTGCTAAAAAGAAAAACTTAACAATTAATGCATATTGATATTTAACCCAACACAAAAAACAAATTTAAAAACAGATAAACGTCAAGTTCGTATTGACTTTTCGTAGCACTGTGTTCTTAGCTCGTACACTAACTGCCGTCAAGGACATTTGAAAGGGTCTTTTTTTCATTTTATTATTTTTTTCCTTAACATTCAAATTCAAGGCCACGCGAAATGTTGGGAGATGTAAATGGCCCTGGTCGACAGCGGCTGTTCCCCCTCCCCCCTCTTTCTTTCTCTCTCTCTCTCTCTCTCTCTCTCTCTCTCTCTCTCTCTCTCTCTCTCTCTTTTTTTTTCCATTCTCTTTCTGGCTTCCCCCTCCCCTCTCTCTCTCTTTCTTTCTTCCCTTTCTCTGTTTCACTTGCTCTCTTATTTTCCTCTCGCTTTATTTCCCCCTCTTGACTGGCTGATTGTGAAGACTTGAAAACAATGCAGATTTTTCTCAATTTGACCATTAGTGAAGATGAAGACGGAGGCCAATTTTTGCTCGCTTTCGGTCGCTCTCGTTAGCGCTAAACCATTAACCAACCCCCCTTCCCCCGAAGCTTCTTTTCGATAACGTGTAGACAAGCATCAATTCCAAGAAATTTTACATTGGCCAAAATTTGACCTTGATGGTTGGCTGTGGAGACGGTGTTTTTACTGCTACCGATATGTTCCGGAATTTTTTGGTAAACTGATACCTTCGTTTTCGTTAAATACAATTCCTTTTATAGGCGGATAGTCGGAAACATAGTTTCTAAACTAAAACTTACGTTGCTAAGTCTGGTAGCTACGTTTTTCTATGGCCAATGGTACCTATAAGGAACAGCATACGGCATGCGTTAGATTCCAGTTGCCAATGAAAAGGTATAGACCTGAAAATCAGCCCATTAGGCATCTATCGTCGAGAGAAACGAAGCGCCGACGAAAGAGAAAGCTTACGGGGGGAGAAAAAAAAGAAATTGTAGAGAGAAAGGAGATTATTTGGATTTTGTATGGTGGTCTATGCCAAAGAAACTGGCAAAGAGGAAAACAATGACTAGCGAGGGATATAGAAGAAGAAAGAAAGAAAGAAAGAAAGAAAGAAAACAAAAAGTAAAGATAACAATCGGGTCAAATTCGTGCAGCATAACGATTTCGCTTGCGAGAGAAAACTGGCTGGTTGCGGCAGCGACGATGAACGTGCGCCACTTTCACTTTGTCTTGGTCATTGAGAGCATGCCATCATAGCCCCTATTTTCCAACACCATCCGCGGCAGTGAAAGCTATCAAATTGAAAAGATTTCATCGCTCGTCATTTCTTTTGTGGGCTTTAATCTGTATAAATCTAGGCGTCCAACAGCAAAACTTTGTCCGCCAAAATTTCAAATTAGATAATTGACCATTGAATACCATGGATTTTATTAGCTATTTTTTTATAAAATAATGAAAATGAGAATAAAATAACAAGCGAAAAAAGAAAACAAAAAAAAAAAAAAAGAGTTCATTCAATCGCTCCAAAAATCAACAGACAAACTGGATAAGGAGACGCACAATGAGTCTAAGTCGGATGGCCTTCAGGTAGTCAGGGGCGAACTAACACTGTGCTCACCATCCATTCGGAAAAAAATTGTCAATGTATCCTTCACGTTTTTTTAAATTAAAGCCGAGTAAGACTAAGTCTTGGTATTTAATAGCGAAGAAACGCTAACTCGCCTATTCTATCCTATCTATATGCCGTGGGCCTATCAAAAGTACAGGCAGATTGTGCAACTTGTATCCCAAATGAAGTAGTCTAAAATAAATAGCTGAGATTATTATTATTATTATTATTTTTTTACCGGCTCCAAAATAAATGATTGCACTTACCAAGAGCTACGCTAGCGTAAAACAAGCAAAATCCTGTGTTGCACTTGCTTTCTTCAACGGAAGCCAAACTTTATCCTACGGGTGATTAGGTAGTTATCCGCCAACACTTGTAAGATGACACAGCCAAACACTGCGCTTGAGGAGGAGTAGCACATGAGGTGCGTGTCTTACTCGGGCAACGTTTTCAAAACGAATGTTAAGACACAGAGAGACAGAGCTAACGAGGGCCGCGAGGAAAAAAGAGTTTTCAGTTTGTCTTGCAGTCGATTTAATGTGTGGCCAATCTTTGACGAGACGTTTTGGACACTACAGCAATGTGCCGACGAAAAAGACTGGCAACCGAATTATTCGTCTTTCCACCGGCAAGCATTCAAGACTATACTTGGTGCCTAGTTCTCCTTTCCACCTTCACCATATCATCACTCCTCCCTTGTCGCAATTTGAGAAAGCAAGAAAGAGTGAAAAGGTGGCGGGTCCGCAACGCGGGCGGAGCTTAGGCAACCAATCAAGATCATCAGCAACTGTAGACCATTGCGATGCCGAAAGGCGAAAGCCATCCGCATAAAACAACATTTTGGTAAAGCAAAAATTTGCAACAGTTTCTAGAGCACATGGGTAACTATGACCGTAAATGATACAAGTTCCAGCACTAGGGAAAAGTATGAGTGTGCACACTGAAATATTTTTCTACCGCACTGGCATTCTACATCACTGAACTTGATAGTTTAGTTCTATGTAATTCGGTGTTGCCTTAAATAGTACGGTAGTCTTTGTCGTTGACTTAATAAAGAATTTCCGTCGTCGATTTTCGAAAGGATCCCAAGATATACCAAACAATGGAACATAATTATTTATTTATAAAAAATTTTCTTACATGTGTTTAGTTGGCTCGCAATTAGACACGACACGTCACATTAAATACGCATTTAATACTACAACGAACAACGAACGTGCGTAATATCCAGTCGCCCATAAGTGAGTTTCGTCGCAAAGAAAAACATCTTTAATTGGAATCGGGGGTGAAATTAGAAATATGTCCCAGAGAAAAGCGAAAACAGCCAATAGAGTTTGAGAGAAAGGCAGCCCTTGATTTCCCACTCCTCCCTCCCCTTCTCCCTCCCCCAAAAAAAAAAAAAAAACTTTCCCTTTTCCCAGTTCCCTTTCTATTGGTTGAGAGCCATGGAAATGTAGCCATTCGTGACATTTTTCCAGCCACATGGAAGGAAAAAAAAAAAAAGGAGAGAAACAAACGATGCGAATAAAGACAATAATGGAAAGCTATGGGCGAAAAGAACTTTGAAATCACATCTGACAGAAAAATGTGCGAAAAGTACGGGTGCATTAAAGGAGAAATGACAAAATTTTAGAACAATATAGAGACCATCGTCTCATGTATTTTGAAGTTCACAAGAATTTAATGCGTTATTCTAATTGCGACACTTATTAATTCTAGTTGAACACCTACTCCCCGCCCCCCGAGCTGACCGTGGCCGGTTTTACAAGGAGATTTGTCGTCACATCATTGTTTTGTCGTTCTGTCTTTTCTAAAGTTTTCCCTCCCCATTTTCGGTAGCAAAACATTCGGAAATTATCTGATCAAGCCTCTATAGTCATTACGTAGGCGAATCAAGAGACAGTGGTGCTTCAGCGGAAAGAAGGTAATTTTTCTAGCCACTATCGGAGCACCACGCTCTTTGCACGTTCACACGTTGTACAGCTCTCACTGTTGTTGTTGTTTTTTTTTTACGTATAATTTTCATTAAATTAATAGGCGTCTATGACACAATCATTGTGAATTCAGCTAAAGGAGATAGGCGGCAATCTGTTCTTCTCACTTTTTCTTATCGACCGTATGACAAAGAAGAAAGGAAAAGTGAAAGCCAGCATGCAGAGAGGTACACGCCGGGCGTTTGGTGTAGAAGGGGAAAACGAGCCATAAATTGGGACTACTTTCTATTTTCGTGTATTCCAATGGCAGAGAAACTGTTTTAGCAATCACAGCGCAAGTTTCAAAAAATACTCCTCCAGTCACCTGATGTCGATTTTCTATTGTAAACTACAATATCCTTCAAATTAAATTTCACGTCATTGCTTTTGGAGTGCCTCATGATAACTGATTGAATTATTTACCACTTGCATCTCCGCTCTGAAGCTCTTCCAAGTTTGACTGATGAAGATCATGGAATATCTGCAGTTGTTCTGCTCTTTCCATCCACAAAGTGATCTAAGTTGAACGGTATGGTAAATGAAGTAACACTTACGTCATCGCGTGAAAAATGAACATCTTCGAAAACACTTTTCAATATTTTTATCATCGAACCTGAAGACGAAGCAATTCTCTCCTAAGCCCCTTTGATTCGCTGCGAAGTAGAGGAATCAATTTCTCCAGCGCCGCTTTGTAGCGCTGCATTGTACGGGAGTTTAATTAGATGATTTCAATTTAAGGTAAGCAGTATGCAACCTCTAATGCAACCGCGTGCTGCCCCTCGCCATCGTATTGCACTCCTTCCAATCCAATTTCAAGTGACGATAATAAATCTGGAGTAGTGGACGAAAGGGAATCTATCGGAAAAACAAGTAAGGTTTATGAGAAATAGCCCAAAACTGTAAAGGTATAAAGGTATGGTTCAACGAAGATAATTGCTGAATTTCTTAGGTTAGCTTACGAAGTTCTTGGAATGTTGGGGACATTTTTGTAGGCAAATCGCGAGAAAGCGGCGCTTCAGCGGAAAGAGTATTCTGTTTCAGGACATTTTCTGCGCTTTCGATGTCTTGAATTCGGCGTGAACACACCTCAAGCTTTTCTCTAATTTGGCTTTCCCTTACCATAGCAATATCAACTGCTAGAAAAACAATTTGAGGGAAAAAAATGAAAAAACTTAAAAAATATTTACGAGTAAACAAATTAACAAGGTCCAAGATGCGAGATGATACCTGGAATCAAACGATTTAGAAGTGTTTGAGCTTGACGGTAGAGAATGACAGCTTCGCTTCTTCGGTTCAACTTGTCCAAATTTCGTGCTCGCTCAAAAACTAACTTGGCCTCTGGTTCGGCTACGTTGGATGATGCAACGGATATCCTGACAAAGGGGTGATTAAAAAATTCATCAAATGTCATTCGTTTATTTGGATCCTTTTGCAATAAACGTTCTAAGAGGTCCTTGCAGTCTGCTGAGATGTCTTTGGTAGTTGGTATCTGCAACACACACGGAAAACAAAACAAAACATACTAAATAATACATCGAAATGTAAAAAATAAAATAAAATAATAAATAGTAAAAAAAAAAAAGTTTACAATTATGGTAGCTTTGCTTTGAATGTCTTCCACTAGTTCTTTCAAGCTGCTGGACGAGCATGGAGGTTTACCAAATAAACATTCATACAGAATTACACCAGTTGACCATAGATCTACAGAAGCATCATAACTTTCTCGTCGGAGAATCTCTGGGGCCATATATAACGGAGATCCCCTAAACGATGTTTCCTTTTGTCTGTTTTTAAGCGACTGCGCCAAACCAAAATCTATGTGCAATTTAAAACAAGAAGTAAATTTTCGAATCTATCCATAAATACGTCTAGTCGTACCAGCCAATTTTAAAACAGGATTTCTTCGAGATGTTAATAACAAATTACTGGGTTTAAGATCCATGTGGACAATGTTATGCTGCCGCAGGTATTGCAGGGCAGACGCTAGCTGGCATAGAAAGGATTTGCATATCTTCTCTTGTAACTGTTTATGACTTCTAACAAAAACAGAAAGGTCCCCACCTTCACAGTATTCCATGATTATGTAGATGAAACTGAAAAGAAGAAGAAGCTTTAATATGAAATGAAAAAAACATAATTTTTTTGTTAAAATACGGAAACTGAACAAAATAAATTTCTTTAGTTATCTAGGGTTTCTTAAGCATTTAAGTTTCAGATAAATCAGTTATCACGAGCATGATATTTTATCATAGACAGCATATATTTTGAGAACATAGATTTCAACACAGCAAATTTTAACTTCACATAATCGACAACTCTCATTTGAGAAAACAAAAAATTTATTCAATGAGCGTCTTTGGTCAACCACCAATAACAATGAGCTAGACTAACTTGACAACACTCACTGACTTGCTTGAATGACGAAACATATTTCCTAAAAGTAGGATTTGTGTTTCTGTGCTTTTTGGCAATAGGCCTATTGATTATTACCACCAAGCAAGAAGATACCAGTCAATCATTTAACAACTTACATAGCAAGGAAAATATGAGGGATTTGTCATACTGTGTGATTGGCCTTAGGTTCATCAACATAATTTATTTTAAGTTTCAACAAGAATCACATATTATTGGTTAACTTACACCCAGGAGCCAGATAAGCCTAATTAACTGCATAATTTAATCAATTTTATTCACTTTTGTCTGTATACTCATAAGAACTTACTTGCTATCCCAGCTGAAATCTATCATTTGAATGATGTGAGGATGTCTTAAAAGTTTCAAAGCTTCAATCTCATGTATAATATTATCCACCGTACTTGCTGATAGCTCATTCTTCACTATACACTTGACAGCGACAACTTGTTTGCTGCTTTTCTAAATACAAACATCACATTTTGCAACAACCACATCCCATTACAAATGAGAACAATGTTATTTCCTAGTTCTAACTGAATCGATAACATATACTTACCACAAATCGGTATGCTTTGTAAACTTCAGAAAAAGTACCACTACCAATTTTGGTAACAAGATTAAATCCAGGGACTCGAGGAACTGGCATATCCAAATTTCAAAGAAAAGGAAACGTTATGTATTTTCTTATGATACAGCCCTCCCAACCAATGACTCATAAAAATGAGTCGAAATGAAAATGCCAATATAATTTTCCTTAACTACACGCAGTGGTTCATAACACCATAGCTCACTAGATGTAATAGTCTAGGCACAGACTACGAAGTAAAGACGGCGATCGGCTCCATAAGCCTGAGAGGAATCGTCTGAAGCGATGCTCCTGCATGTCGGTAGGGGTCAGGTCGTACGGTTTCCAGTGGATATCAGTCGTTTCCCCTTTTCCCTACTGATTACGTGCTTCACACACACGCATTTTCGGGTATATGAAAATGAAAAATTTAATTCTTGTTCTTGTAGTTAATTGAATTAATCACTTAGGAAAAAAATCTATAAACGGATTAAACATTTTCACTTAGAGAAAAATTTATAAATTTTTTAAATTTTACTCACATTGATAACATGACATAATGTAGACTTGAGCCGACATACTCATATCCATAAATCTCTATACGGAATCCTTAACCACCATCCCAATAGCAAAATTTGATTGAAATGGTGAAATGTAATGATGAAGATATTACTTAATGGACACAAATCTTTTCCAAAGAGGTGATTTTCTACATTTACTGGAATTCTTTAACTAAAACTTAAGAATTCTAAGATACTCTTAATTAAAAAATACAAGGAAACCCTGTTTTTGCTTAATCTTGTATTTAGGTTTTCGAAGCAGTAGCAGTAGCGAGCGCCAGATGGTGTCGTCGTAGCCCTTGTTTTTCCTCTGATCAGTTGTTGCCAGGTAACGCGTCACCGCCATAGGAGGTATACGAGTTTACAGGCCTTAAGCATTAAGTAGGCCTTGGTTACACCCATTACCCCCCAGAGTTTGGGGACCTCTAGCGACTTAAAATGCTATTACCCCCCAGAATTCTGGGGGTCTCCAGTGTTTGCTAATGCTATTACCCCCTAGAATTCAGCGCAGCCGTAACCTCTGTGTATAGTTAACCGTAGTTTGCACATTTTTAAATACCCAACTAAAAACAGAAACAAATTAAGTAAATTTTTTAAAAATAAACAATCCTGAGAGCGCGCATCGTGTGTACTGAGCGGCCAAAATAGCACGTTCATTGTGGAACGGCTAACATGTAATTTTAAACATTTACAGGTAAAGAGCTAAATATCTTTTTACCTGCATGATTGTGAGAAGCATTGCGGCAGTTCAATTAGCAAATTACGGAATGTTGACTCGTAAAAGATTGGCAGGTACAAGGTATCGACATTGCAATGTTTCAATTTACCCAATCTTTCCTATCTTTGTAATCTGCCTTGTTGTCTCAATCTTCTCGAAAAAATTTTATTTGAAAAACTGCACTAAGGCACCAGGAAGTTGGACGAAAGAAAATGTAAAAAAACCAAAAAAAACAAAAAAACAAGAAAATTAACAGCAAACACTAGTGCCCCTGGATTCTGGGAGGCAAAAGCATTCTTGGGCGCTAGAGACCCCAAGAATTCTGGGGGGTAATAGATTTTACCTAATAAGTTAAAGCCGGGAGCTTCCCTATCTTGCATGTTCAATCGTTTTGACGCACTCCCTACCTCCTTTTTCCAACTTGGAATGGACTTCAGCGCGTTCTACTGGTGTCGAAGAACAACATTTTTCGAAATATGAACATGCTTTTTTAAAAACATTTATAACAATTGCGTTTTACGTATATTTGCAATTTTTGTCTTCGTTGTTGTATAAAAACAAAATGGTATGTATTTTTTTTAAAGGTTTCTATTTATTTAATATTTGTATTGTATATATAACGATTGGTGAGAAGCAAAATTGCGCTTTCTGTTTATTAGTACTTAGAACATGAGGGTTTCATTATTTAATAAGGGGCTCTTTCACGTCCTATCGATTAAAAGTAAGAAAAGAATCTGTCGATAAGTGTATATGACAATAAACGTGTCGAAAAAATGGGTGTGAAGTGCATCGCATATACATGCGGGAATTGTAGAGGGAAGGAGGCAAAGGAAATCAGGATTATTTTACATGAATTACCTTCAAATGTAGTTTTGCGAGATCTTTGGGTAAAAGCCGTCCGCGAAAGAAACATCGATTTCAAATCGAAGCCTTTAAATCAGAAATATAGGGCCTTTTCGTAGATTGACGTTTTGCAAAAATAAACAAAAAATATAATTATTACTTCAGAATTTTTGTTTTACTTACATCCTTGCTGTTCCATTAAACAGGAGAGACTTCCACTGACAAATATTCCCAACCAGCAACTTCAATTTTGAACACTTTCAACAACAACTCTAACGTTCAAACGCTACCAGAACGACAAGTCGACAACTAACTGTTTTGCTGACAATTGCTCAACGAAGTTCAAAGAATCTTTGGTGGTGGTGCTAGTGTCCATTCGAGATTAAGCTCCGCCCATCACCGAAGGGGTGAGTCACTTTCACAGTTCTAGAGCTCAGGCTTTAACTATTACATCCAGTGGGCTATGATAACACCAACCAGAGCCAAGGCGTACTTAATGGTTAAGGCCTGTAAACATGTATCTACTGCCATGAAGGCGAGAGGTGTAGCCAGAATTCCTATCCCTGTCCCTGTGAGAGCCAATAAGACGAAAAAGAGAGGCGAAGACTTCGCCATCTGGCGTTCAGAATTGAACTCGTTGTAAAATAAATAATAAATATTGAGGTATGAAATGAAAAAATAAACAAAAAATTAAGGGAAATTAGTTATGAAACGGCTATGTTTTTTGCATGCATAACAATCAAATAAATATCATTCGTTCTATTTTCGAACCTGTCGAATGTACAGAAATCTTGTCTCAGCGTGTGTTCACGACTTAAACGGAAATAAAAAAGGCAAGGAACTGTTATTAGGGGTTGAGAATGGAATCAGGATCGGTGTTTCATGTTTACACGTGTTTATATTGTCTACAGAATGGTCACAAAAAGTAGCGTAGTGCATAGGTGTGCAAATACCAGTAAAAAAAAACGTGTTTCTTTCCATGAGTTTCCCTCGAATAACAGTTTGCGTGATCAATGGATAGGTGAAATTAGGAAGCACGAAGGATTTAAACAGGAGTTTTCAGATAGGGATGAGTTATTGGCTAACAAATGGGTTTGTGGTGAACACTTCACAGCGCCAAGCTATCCGATGCACGGTAATTCCTCGATGCGCCTTAAATGTGATGTGTTACCCGACAAGTGGAAAAACAAACCAACGCGTAAGTTTTGTTCTATGTTAAAAGTAGAAAATGCATTGTTCTCATTAAAAATTGTTACATTGAAAAATAAAAAAATAAAATGTTAATAAACGTAACAGACATTCTGAACACTGTAAAGCTATATACGATCACCGGGACGTTCTTCTATTGATGAGATGTTTTTTATCTCCTTCGGAACCGATCGCTGTACGGGAAAGTAGATCAAATAAAATCCGTGACTTCTTCATCTATCAATCACAATTGACATGGGTAAAAATTTGACGAATTCTAATGTCTGTGTCCAGCAACGCTTCTGTCAGGCTACAATCTAGGAGAGCGAACATTATTGAAATTAACGCATGCGACGTACAATTCAATAAAAGATTTTGATTTAATACCTGGCGACAAACGACTTTCCTAGGCCTTTTAATTCTCTACGAAAATCGCATTCCCTTGGCATATAAATTGAAATTTTCCCTGTCTTCGTTTACTCTTCCTGATTTTTCCTTGCAACATTCCCGTTCATAACAACCATTTTGGTGCCATTTCTGAAAATAAATTATATTCATAACTCCCTATGAAAGTATGAATAGTTATAGAACAAGTGACTGACGCGTACCCCCATTGTTTTATGAACGCACCTTGGTGTTTTAAGATTAGCTTTTGTAGCTGGAAGCCATGTTTGTTTCGCGATAAACATGACCGCCAGCCGCAATTTCTCTCTTAAAATAGTAAGGTGCGTTCGTAAAACAGTAGGGGGTACACGTCAGCCATTTGCTCTATATTACCGCATCATCTTTTCTTTCTTGCAGATGAAGATCCCGAGATGAATAACTCAAACAAACGCCATCTTCTTCCACATATTCAGCAAGCAGTAACGTTTACTCCAAATATGAATAAGGCCAACGACAGAATCCTCCTGTTACCAATCCGTCGGCTTCTACCATCGCCGTCGCATGAAGCAGCTCTTTCGCCAAGAGCACGTCCAGTAGTATGCCGAAGAATAAACTTTTCGGAAGATGAATTAAAGAATGTCGATTCAGGCATGGGCAATCAGGATCAGCCAATTTACAATCCAGTGGTTTTGTTGTCAACCATTCCGTTGAGTGAAATGGAAGCTACAACCATACCACCGAGTGAAATGGAAGCTAAAACCATTCCACCGAGTGAAACGGAAGTTAAAACCATACCGCCAAGTGAAATGGAAGCTACAACCATTCCGCCGAGTGAAGTAACTGCAAAGCAAGGTCGTCCAAGGGCAAAGCAAATCCGTCCCTCAATCACAAGACGATGTAACTCTCACAATGACTGGGTAGATTTATCAAGTTGGCAATCAGATGAAGTAGGTGGCCGTGCGGAAGAAAAAACCCTTTCATTTCTGAATTCCGATAAACAAAAAAAAATTAAGACATGAAATTTACTTCAATTGCTGAGAAGAGAGAGGACACTACTCAATATTATTTCAAAACTTAAAATCTCATAAACAACATTACCTCTATTGTTTTTTACAGACCGTGGTGGCCTTCTCTATCCCACGGTTGAGTTTGTGTCAAGGCTGTGGACGGTGTATCTGTTTGTAAAGGAGTGCCTTTGACAGATGTCAAGCTCGACTTTCATGTTGAAGGGCCTTGTTGAATTCCTTCTGCCCCATCTGGAGACATGTAACACTTTTCTCTGTGAAATCGCTCGTCCTGGGGAAAATAACAAAGCATTAATTGAAGTTATTCAGAGAAAATTTTTTAAACCAATTTTGTCTAACAAGAGAAAGTTGCGTTTAAGTTTAAATAAGAAGACCAGTACCTTTGGTCGTAGGACCAGAACACTCAAACAATAAATGAAACTAAAATTCTACAGCATTTTATATTTCTTAAATTTAAATAACAAAATGCTTACCATTATTTGGCTGCAGACTTCAAACGTTAGTTTTTTTATAGGGGCACTGAGGAGTCCATCTGGTGGCCAGACTTTTCTTCAGTTTATGGGCGTCAGTTAGCCCTTTAGCACGGTCTACCAGGAGAGGTAGACAAACGCCCTATCCCTTTCATCAGCCAGAATAATGGAGGGATCTTGAAGGTTCCCTCAAATTTCGCTTGGAACGCGAGCGTCA
This sequence comes from Daphnia magna, assembly GCF_020631705.1. Classification (NCBI taxonomy): domain Eukaryota; kingdom Metazoa; phylum Arthropoda; class Branchiopoda; order Diplostraca; family Daphniidae; genus Daphnia; species Daphnia magna. The sequence goes on from NC_059188.1 coordinate 5,877,468, forward strand.
GGGAGGCATAGATTTGCACTGTGTTGTGTGTGACGCTTGTAGTCGAAATCAAAATGCCGCCTTTGCCTTAATTTAATATTTATTACCAAAATGTCAGTCATATTCATGCATCATGTTAGGCATATGGCTAACAATGTTAGCCATATCGTTCGCAAAAATGTGATGCATTAACTTTTTTCAATTTTAAACTTTTGAATAAAAAGATAGTTTGCTCAATATGAAAAAAAAATCATTACATATATTTCAAACGAATCAAATATTGTAAACAAACGACATCATATATTTCATACCCACCATGTAAAATTGAATCTATGCCTCCCTGACGCTCGCGCTCCAAGCGGAATTTAATGGAACCTTAAAGGTCCCATGTCTAGTCTGGTTACATGGCGTTTGTCTACCTCTCCTGGTAGACCGTGCCTTTAGCCCCAGCCTTTGTTTCTTCGTGTTGAAGTCGTCGTTAGCATTGAGTTGGTGTTTGGCTTGGTATGCGTGTTTCCTTAATTTTGTTCTTTGCTGTGTTGGTCTCTGGTTGTTGTGGGGGAAGGTAAGGAAGTGTGCACTTGCTCACTGCTTAGATTATGTCGACTAGTCTCGTTTCTTTTAGGCATCGAATTAGTAGTCTTTGAATCTCGCATTGTTTGGTTCTGTGAATTTTGAGGTTGAGTCCCAGAAGGTTCGTTAAGTTGTGTTCGATATAGTTTGTTGTCAGATAGCTGCTGATTTCTGTTCTTTCTATCTCTATGGCGGAGAATTCCAGCAGGACATGTATTGTGGTTTCATGTTCTTCCTCTCAGTTTCTGCACATTGGATTGACTTGGTTGTTGATACGGGCTAGGTTGGCTTTGAGCCTGTTATGGCCTGTCCGCAGTCTGAATAATAACCTTGTGATGTATCTGGATTTATGTAAGTGCCATTTTACAGGGTCAGTTCTTTTCCTCTGATGTGTGTTATCTTTCTCATGGCCTCTTTGCAGTTCAGTCATGTTTATTTGCTTTAGGTATTCCCTGAAGATGGAGCTCTGTTCTGGAGCGGACAGTTGGTTGTTGATGAGTCTGCCAGTGCCTTGTCTGGAACTTTCCTCTGACGCTAGCTTATCTGCTCTCTCATTACCTGGTATTCCAACATGACTTGGTATCCAGTAGAGGTTTACTTTGGTACCTGCACTTTTTAACGTTTCAGCTGTGCTAAGGATGGTGTTAATGATGTCATGTCTTTCTCTGCCAGAGTTTTCAATGTTTTGGAGGACTTATCTGGAATCCGTGAGCACGGTGAGTTCGCTTATTATTTCTTCATGATGTTAGATTGCTTCCATGGCTTTGAGTATTCCACGGGCTTTGGCTGTGAAGATGGAGTAGCGATTGTTTAACGTGTATGTTTCTTCGATTCCTAAGGTCGGGAGATAGAGCGCACAGGTCGTTTTTCCCGTAGTTTTATTGAGGGAGCCGTCTGTGTAGGCCATTGTGGTGGACCTGAATTGGTTACGTCTAATGTTGTTGAAAAGGGCTCGAGCTTCAGCTTTGTTTTTTGACGCGGCGTTTTTGGAAATTGGGAAATATTCTATTGTGACTGGGAGTCTTGCCCATGGTGCTGGATCTTGTAGTTGTTGCCTGCCCATAGGTTGTTCTAGAAATAGTTCGATGTTGGCCAGCGTCGTGTGTTCTGTTGCTAGCTTGAGGGATGGTATGTTCTGGTTCTTCCATTGTTTAGGCTGCCATTTTAGATTGTAACAATTTTAATATAAAGGGTTGGTCTGGTTGTTTTTCAACTCTGAAGATGTAACGCCCGGCCAGCCAAGTCTGCCTTATTGAGAGAGAGTCCATATTCAGTTCGCACTGCATTTCCTTGATTGGGGTGGTTATTGGGGCACCGGAAATAAGTCGTAGGATGTTGTTTTGTATGGTCTCTAGTTTTTTTTCCTGGTTTTGCAATTTTAGCCGTAAGCTATGATCCCGTATCCGATCCTGCTTCGGACTAGCGTCTTGTACAGAATGCAAAGTGAGTCCATGTCTGGTCCTTGCTTGGATTTGGAGAGAATTTTAAATAGGTTTCTTAGTTTAACCACCTTGCTGATTGCAACTTCCGTTTGTTTAGTCCAGCGCAACCCTTTGTCGAAGTATATACCCAAATGTTTTGCCTCTTTGGTTTCAGGTATTTTTGTACCTGAGAGGAACAGCAGCGGTTGAATCTGCGAGCGCTTTTGTCTGGTGAAATTGACCAGGTTGGATTTTGCGGCGGAGAACTTTACACTTTCCTTGCTCCATTTGCTGATGGATTCAAGGTAAGGTGAGATTAGTTCTTCTACTTCCTATCCGTTTTTGGCATGAATGTGAAATTCTATGTCGTTCGCAAACATGAGGGTTTGTCCTGGATTGGGGAGGATTGGGAAGTCGTCCATCATAACAGAGAATAAGAAAGGACTCAGTGGCGATCCTTACGGCACTCCAAATTTTAAGGGGTAGTCTTCGGAGTAGTTGTTACCTACACGAACGCGGTATGTTCGATTGCAGAGTATATTATTGAGCCACCCTAAGATGTTGCCATTTAATCCCTTGTTACTGAATTTGTAGAGGAGTCCTTGGATCAATGTGGTGTCGAATGCTTTTGCCACATCAAGGAAAACTGCGTATGTATTGGTTGGACTTCTTTTGTTGAACCCGTCTCGAATGTAGCGTTCCAGGCAAATGACGTTGTCCATAGTTCCTCTTCCTTTACGGAAGCATGATTGAGTTTTTAGCCGTAATCCATTATTTTCGAACATCCAGGTCAGTATTTGGTTGATTTTCTTCTCCATTGTTTTTCCCGGGCAGGATGTCAGTGAGATGGGGTGGTATGATTCTGAGTCCATCCCCTTGCCGGACGCCAGATGTCGGGTAAATGGAGAAAGTGGCTACACCAACTATAAACTTGGAGATGTTGGAGAGTCCCTCTAAAAGCCTCAGGAATTGGTAGGCTGTGGAAGAGTTGAAACAAGAACGCGGGAGGAAGTGAGCCAAAGGCATTGGCTAGGTCGAGCCAGCAGATAGTGAGGCTTCGTTTCCTAAGTTTGGCCTCCTCGATGGCAGTCTCAAGCAACGTAGTGTGTTCCTGTATCCCATGAACACCTGGAAGGAAACCTTTTTGCTCTGGCGAGAGCAACGAGTTGGTACTTGCCACTGTGGTAAGTCGGGAGGCGATGGAACTGGAGAACAGTTTGTAGATGGTGGAGAGGAGATAAATGGGCCGAAAATTCCCATAATCATCAGGGGGACCCTTCTTATGGACGGGAATGGCGCGGTCCACCTTCCAGCATGATGGGATGCCCAGCTGCCATACGGACGTGAACAGATGTTCTAATAGGTTGCATTCGGGATCCAGCTGAAAAGTGTCCTGGTATTCGACATCGTCTGCTCCGGGGCAGTGTTCGACGTCCGCTTGAGCTTGAGGGCTAATTCGGATTTGGTGGGTGGTCGGGCTAGTAATCCGATGGGACCGCCCATTGGCATTGGTCGTATGTGTCCCTTGCAGATAGCACGGCTGCCTGTGTTGGTTGAGGTAGCTCATATGCTTCTCTGAGGTATGATGTGGCAGCTGTCACTGACCCCGAATAGGCCAGTGATGATTCCCCAAGTACTCTCCGCACCGCTCTTTTTTAGGGTAGCGGTTGAAAAGGGCTTGCAATTTGCCCACTTCCACCCAGCGCTTGTCGTCGCGCTTGGCCCGGACCCGCTACTGCTGCCTGGACTGCTGCCTCCGCCGCATCAGTGGCCCTTTGTGTTAACTGGCTGGCGTGGGAGCATGGGTTGCTTGCTGGATGACTGCTGTGTTTTGTTGACCCTCGTTGTGCGTTTGTGCCAGTCTGTGGCGCAACCTACTGTGGCTGCTCCCAGTTCCTCCCGGCTAGAGCAGGATGGGATGATTGGTGCTCGCACTGGACACTCGTCCAGAAGCCCTTCTCCGTGCAGAAGAGAGGCTGGTGGGAAACATTCACGAGCGTTCAAGGAGGAGTGACCATTGCAAAATCAGGTGCCTGTGGAATGTTGGTTGACGAAGGCATCACTCCGGATTTTTGAGCTGAGGAGGAGAGGGTGGTCGTGCACCCCGATGACATGACGGGGGTCTGCAGCCGGCTGGGACTTGGGTAGGAGCAGAGCAAGTTGCAAGATAGAATGGATGACTGCAAAGTCGGCTCGGAGTCACGGAGAGACAGTGTGTGATCATTTTGGTTCACGGTTAGGATTGGAAGTTGTGAGCCGGGAAAATGTGGAGGCAACAAGAGAGCCGGCAGGAGAACTGGCATTCCGATGTCGGGTAGTGGCGAGTTAAAACTAGCCAATGCAACTCCGCGTCTTCTTGTGGTCCCACCTGCTTCAAAGGCGCGTGTGGTTGGGTGGTGTGGAAGGTGAAAGATAATGATTTGGTGGGTAGACCATGCGACGGCAGATCTGCGGAAGCTGGGTGATGGCCCGTTTTTGGCGGAGAGGAATCCATTGGGATGGCAGTGGACGGGCTGTTATCCGGCTCATGACTGATGGCCGTGGATGGAGACATTGCGGAGTGGAACTGTGTGTTGGCTGGATTGAGCTGAGCTACATCTGGTCAAAATCGGATGTTGGCGGAGGTAATCTCAGCCTGAGTTGTGATTGGCGTGGCATGTGGTGCTGGCGAGGTGATGGAAGGCGCCCTCCCGGTTGTGAGATTGGAGGAAGGAGACAGCAATGAGACGATGGTCGTGGATGGAGCCGTTGCGGTGTGGAACTCTGTGTTGGCTGGATCAGGCTGAGCGACGTCTGGCCAAAGTGTGGTGTAGGTGGAGCTATTCCCCGCTCGAGTTGTGATTGGCGTGGCATATGATGCTGGCGTGGTGACAGTAGACGCCATCCCGGTTGTAAGGTTGACGGAGGAAGAGAGAGATGAGACGGTGAGCCTCAGCTGGGCACTGGTAGATGTGGAAGGTCTGGACACATCTGGGGAAGATCGCACAGCCGGAGATAGGTCCCATGACGCGTCTCCTCCTCGTGGACGTGCCGCTCCTCCAGGAGACTCATAATAGTTCGGCTTCTTCCCCTGCTTGCGAGTAAGCGAAAATCTGGTCGTTGTGGTCCTGCCTGATGAGATAGAGGTGGACATAGTGGAACGCCCTGGGGCCGCAGCAGCCATATTGGAAGATGCAGGGTTGGAAAATGCGGAGCAAGAAGCTGAGAGAGTAGTAGAGGGACCGGTGAGTGCATGGTTTGTAGGGTTGAGGGGAATGTTCCGTGGCAGACTGACGCTTGAGCCACTGAGCCCTCTCGGGGGTGGAAGTAAGCCTGTCTGTTGGCCTGCCTTAGCGGCAGGCCGGGCAATGACTGAGGGGTAATATCTATTGGAGCAGAATTTTCTGCTGTTGGTCCAGTTGGTGAAGGAGTTGCGGCAATTTGGGTTCCCGCACGGATTCTCCATGCCCGCTGGGCAGGGTTGTTTGCTGGGCGGTGGAAAAGCGGAGATAGTTGTGGATGCGGTTGGCAAATATTTGAATATCATTATTATTATTATTTGAAATGTAATTTGTGTGAGCGTGATTGCCCTCTTGGTAAGATGGTGATGTAGCTGATGAAGTTGGAGTTGCAATCAAGTTTGGGTGTTGTGATTTTGGTGATGGGGCTGCCATCTGGCGGTGGAAATTGCAACTTTTGTCAAGGTGGCTGTGTGGCCCTGGTAGACGCTGGTTGGTATTTGGTGCAAACCTTCAATTGAAATATGACAGTACTAGTCAAAACTTTTGTTTCGGGTCCTACTAGGATGTAGTATCTGGCTGGATACAGCTAGACTGCGCAAAGCTATTTCAATGGCTCGATCGATCGAAAAATCGCGATTTAAATTTAATTTCTTCCCCATGAGCGTGGCAAAGACGTATGTTATAACACGGATGCTAGATTTTTTTTTTTCAAAAACAGAAAACGAGGAACTTTGCTTAAATGTTTGTTGCGCCCTGCTCGCTTAGAGTGAGGGTGTGGGAGGTGAGATTTGGCGCTCCGTTCTGCTGTTGTTGTTGCCTTGGTTCTGGTCGCGTTCGAGGTTCATGCCGCCTGGAACAAACTGCTCTGCGCTCCAGCTGTCCGCGTCCTCCACTATTAAGGCTTGTCCTCTCGGTGCCGTGGGTTCCCCCGTGATTATTGAGGGGCAACTGTCCCCCCTGATGTGGGCCCGCGCTATGCCCTGTAGCATCGACTTCTCTACTCTCCCTGTTGCTAGGTGTTGGGCTAGGGAGGGAAGTAGGTGTCCTCGAAATACTTCCAGCTTCAGCCATGGGGCCAGGTCGGAATTCAGTATCTTCGTGAGGTTTTCTGGGAGGCTGGTGGCAGGACGGAATAGTAGTTTTTCGCCTTTTGGGACCCCCAGGTAGGTTTCATTTTCCTCTGCAGTTAAAGTTCGAATCGGTTGGCCCTCGATGATGATTGACCTGGAACTGTCTACTTTCCCTCGGGTGAAGGTCAGTGAGGCGCACTTTTCGCCATTAAAACAAAGTACCAGCTTGGCTGCTACCCTGCTGACTGCATCAACGACCGCCTGTAGATCTGCTGGCCATTGGCCGACTTGTGAAATGTCATCAGCGTATGCTGTTGCTTTAATCACAGTCCCAAAAAGTGGGTACCCGCCGTTGAGGTGGCCTTTGGCGCAACGGATTAGTGGTTCTGCCGCCAGATTGAAAACGATAGAGCTGAGCCCGTCGCCCTGACGGACTCCCGTTGACATGGATATCGGTATGGTAGCATTCCCTACAACAAACTGAGAGAAGTTATCTTTGTAAATATCGGTGAGAATGGCTTGTAGCTCCCTCGGAATAGGTAGGCTCCAGAACAGTGCCCCAAGATAGTCATGGGGCAAGGAGCCGAATGCATTCGTGAGGTCCAGCCAGCATATCACTAGATCGTCTTTTCGATGCCGCGCTTCCCCAACAGCCGTTTCAAGAAGCATTGTGTGCTCTTGTATGCCGTGCACACCGGGTAGGAACCCTTTCTGTTCGGCCGAAAGCCACTCGTTGTTACGGGCTACGGTACATAGGCGGGTCGCGACCGTGCCTGAAAACACTTTGTGTAATGTGGATAGCAGAGAGATGGGCAGGTAATTTCCAAAGTTTGCAGAATCCCCCTTTTTATATATTGGAACCGTCCTGGCCGTCTTCCAGCTGGATGGAACTCCCAGTCGCCAAACAACTCCGTAAAGTTTCTCCAGCAGTTTTCCCTCTGGATCCAGCTTAATTATATCCCGGTACTCAATCCCATCTAGGCCTGGGGCTGTGTTGGTGGCTATTTTCAGCTTTTGGGCTTTTTCTACCCGTGTCGGAGGGGATGCAAGTCGCATCGTTTCCTCATCCGTTGGCAGGTCCCAACGACATCCGTCGTTCACCCTTCTGGCGCTTCTAACTTCCTCCGTCGAGGGGCGTGGCCTGGTGTAGGTTTCACGCAGGTATGCTATGGCTGCTTCTGCCGACCCGGTGTAGGTTTGTGAATATTCGCCTAACACCCTGCGGACTGCGCGCCGTGGGTATCGATAGAAGAGTCTTTGGATTTTGCTGGCCCTGGTAGCTTGCTGGCCACTCCTGGCATTGCGACGGACCCGTTGTTGTTGACGTGTTTGATTTCTTCGTCTCGGGGTGTTTCGCTCCTGCAATGCCGCATCCGGCCTTGGTTGGCGCGTGGACGTGCTTGGACCATCGGTTTAGGTGAGACTGTGCCACTGTAGAGATAATACCGTCACCAGCTCGTCCAGTTCCGCTTACGATGTACAGCCCTCCACGCTCAGCGCCCATCTGTCATGGAACTCGTTTGCACTAGTGGATTGTGATCCTTGTTGTGAGAAGCCAGGAGTGCTCTCTGTGTCGCCAGTGGCGCTCACGGGCACGTGGGCACTTCGGAAATGTGCCCAATGTGCCGTTGCGTGGTGTGGTGTGTAGTCAGTGGACCACTCAGCGTCTCACGTTAAAGGTGAGTCCGTTACCACCAAGACAATAGTTTCCATTGCCCAACCGGTTGCTGCCGGGGTAGAAACCCTGTGGGCGAAGTGTGATGACTGGGCGGAGTGTGTGACATTGAGAAGGGCAGTGCTGGTTGGCCGTGAAATGGGTTTTCCGTCAGCTGGGCTATTCTAGAATGACCAGCAGGTGAAGGGACTTGTGTCTGCTGTGTCGGGAGTGATAGTAAGTTCGGTGCAGTCATGTCGTTGGCCGTTGAAGTTGTGTCCGTTGCTATCGTGTCGATGGATGTCATATTCCAACCTGTTGATGCCAGGGTTGAGAGACCTGTGGGTGGGGCGTGACGTGGCGTTGAAAATGAAAGTGCCAGTTGGTCATGAGTCAAGTTCCCCGACGGCAGTACTATTTCTGAATGACCAGCAGGTGAAGAATCTTGGGTCTGTGGTGTCGGAAGTGAACGTGAGCTCGGCGCATTCATGTCTGCTGTCGCGGATCAATCGTGCGGTGAGTTGGTCAAAGGCTGCCTAATTTCCGCATGTGCTGCAGGTAAAGTAGGTTGTTCAAGCACAGAAGTCTGCGCCGTTGAGGGAGTTGGGGTTCCCGCAAGGGACGTAGGTGTCGTTGGCCTTGGGTGTCTATGATGGTGATGCATGGTCATACCCTCACCTGTAATGTGGCACACTGGGCACAGCAATAGACGGGAGACCTTTATGTTATTGTGGTGGGTGTAGAGGTGGGAGATCAGGCCGTCTGCAACCCCTGTTGTTGGGGTTCCATTGCTATCAGCCCGGGTGCCCCAGCAAACCCAACTGCACAACGGGCATCGGCTGGGTCGGGGCGGGTAGATTAGCAGGATCTTGTCCCCTTCGATAACCGTCCTACCAATTTCCACCTCTTCGTTTGGTCGGCTCCTTCTACTCGAGGTCCTTTCCGGGCACGATTTCTCCTGATGGAAGTATGCAGCCTGGACCGTCATAGCTACAAGGCAGCAGATCGAGCATTCTATGCACACTCCGGCTTTCGTTCCATGGACCACGTTGAAATGTCGGATCGAGCCAGCTAGACATGTTCGTCCAGACCAGCTGGTGGCTGGCCAGCACAGCGCGCAGTGTACCCTCAATGGTATTGGAGTGTCCAGCCGAATCATGTCATCCTCGTCTAGCGAGATGGGCATTCCTCCTCCATGTTCAGGTGGCCTCCGTCGGGGCCGCGCTGTGGTACTGCACACCCCTGTCTGTCCAGCCTATGCAATTGTCCGTGGTGTTGGAGCCCATGACTCATCGCCATTCATGGATCTGCTGGTCCTTCCTGCACCCCCTCTCAGCGAAACTCGAGTATGAACCGGGGTGACCCTGTCCTCAGCTTCTTGATTATTGCGACTTGACCTATTGCGACGAAATATTTCGTTGCAATAGATTCTACCATCCCTAACAAAATCAAAATGTATATGTAATTATGTATTGTATCGTATAAGTAATGGGTGCTGTGCTGCTTACCAAAATGTATACCTTCCACCAGATTCCACATTCCACTGTTTACTAAGGAAAATCGATCTACTATCGATATATGTCGCTATACCGATAATTAGTATGGATAAAGTCTATTTTATCCGACCAAATATACTTTATTGTTACTATACTTTTACTGAATTCAGAGAATCAAGTATACTGAACTGATATGTATCTACTTGTAAGCTGAATAAATGTTCTGCTTAAATTCCAATGTTGCCAACTGTTGGAATGCGATGTTGCCGTCATTAATTGGTAATATAGATTAAATACGTATATAGATATTGCAAAATATTTATATGAAGTCATTACTCTGCTAGCTCAGTGGTATAGCATTGGATTATTAAGAAAAAGTATCTAGGTTCAAATCTAGTTGTTGGGAGTATATTTATCATTATATGTTTAGTATTCAGTATATTTAATTGGTTATTAAGTTGATAAAGTGATTCTGGTATTTACTTTATTAGTATTACGACATTTTAAAAAGTATTGTTTAGTTAAGTATTGTAGGTCTTTGATAATTAAGTTAGCAAATTTTGTATTTTACTTAATTAATTAATATTTAGGGGTGTGTTGTTATTTAATATTAGTATTGATTCAGGTATGGCTACTAATGTATCTATTTTCATGAGTTCCTCAAGTGATATTATTAAGAGTAATAGTGAAATGCTTGAAAGGTTTTATTTCAAATGCAAAAAAAGGAAATCCAGTTCTAAATCTCAAATACCATTTGATGAACTGTGTTGGACATCTTTTACCATAACAATGATTTGTTCTGTGCTTACTCCAATGAATTTGTACAAATTCTTAGTGGAAATTGGATTTATTGATATCAGTGTGTCTTCGTATTGTCTTCAGTGTTCTGGGCAACTAACATTGGTAATTATTTACAATAAGCTATGTACTAAGATATTAGTTGTATTATTTACATTTATTAATAGATTCCTTCTACTACTGTCATTGATGGTTGCCAACTGAAATGTAACAATAGAATTGGAGTTAATGGTAGTACTATCATAAAAAAGTTGTGTTCTAAAAAATTTACTATTAGAAGATATTCTTGGTTTCACAAATCTCATCTAACGATTCATGAAATCTTAACACTAACGTATTATTGGTGGAGTGAAATTTCTCAGAAGTATGTGGAAAATGATTTGGATTTTGGTATGTTTATGTTTTATGTAGGTAACTATGTTTTAAGGTACTGTGTTATACTTTAGTTCATTACTGATTGATATGTTGTCTTATTCTGTACTTTAATTTTTTTGGTATACCGAATATGATTATACTGTACTATATTATTTATTGTACTATGTTTGTACTATACTATAACCTATATTATGTTATTTTATACTATACTATACTATCTACTATACTATACTATACTATACTATACTACTATACTATACTATACTATACTATACTATATACTCTCTTACTATACTATTCGTTAATATTTTTTTGCGCTCATGGAACTCCCCATTGATTGGTACAATTTTTGCCGTGAAGTTTCGGAAGATGTAAGTAATTAACAATTCTGAAAAGATTGGTGGCTTTGGTATTACGGTAGAAATAGACGAATCGAAATTTGGCAAAAGTAATCTGTTAGATGCTGTAATGATTTTAGTTATTGTAATTTAACGTTTTTATAGTAAAATATAATCGAGGCAAAAGGGTAGAGGGAGTATGGGTTTTTGGTGGAGTTGAAAGAATATCTGGAAAATGTTTTTTTTTGTGGATTCAGCTTGAAGTTTTAATATTTTGGCCACTAAAGATGTTTTTTTTTTCACTAAGATTTTTTTTCTTCTGTTTTGGTCATTTTAAAAATTTGTATGTAATTGTAGTTTTGAAGTTTTTGAATCTGTAGCATATGACAGTAGTAGATAGTTTTTCCAGTGTTGTGACTTTATATATATAATTATGTAATTTATAGTTTTCATGAATTATTCTTAATTGACTTTATTTGCTTGTTATTTATTTTAATAAATTTAGTTATAATTTAGTATCTGAAAATGAAGTTATTGAATGTAAATTTTATATATATAGATTTTAAAATATAACATGCAACAACGGATAATTTCAAGTTGCAGACGACATATTATATACTTTGTATTTCATTCATTTTTTAAAGTTTGTAGTGTGTATATCTATGTATTGGATAACACATATTTTTAAGGTGATATTGTTCGTTGTTAATATTTTGGTAATAATAGAGTGATAGTTATTGGTATTAGATTATTTTTATTTTTGTTTTTTTATTTATTATGTATTTGACTAATTTAATTACTTAACTTAATTATACATTACTTTATAAAGTTATTATTAACTTAATAGATTTACTTTACCTTACTGATTAGCAGAAAGGTTACTTTTTACTTAACTTAAATGTGTTAATTTTACTTAATATTTAGAGTGTTTAACCTAATTTATTTAACTTTACTTTACTATTTTACTTTATTACTTTACTATTCCATTACTTTTCCCACCCAAAACCCCTATATTTTTCCTCGCCTACGCTGGCTTCATTCCACTTTTAAAGTATAGTTAAGTTAAGTTATTTTAGTTAAGTAAATATGGTCGGGTAAAATAGACTTTTACAATTAGTATCGATAGCCACACGAGACCACTAGATGGCGTTGGCTAGTGGCTGATTATTTTCAGGCAACCGAAAATAAATAGGACTCTGCTGGTGCTTTAAAAAAGTGGGTCATTTGGCGTTCCGTAAATTTGGCGTTTCGTAGTTGACGCGTTACCTGGCAACAAATAACAAGGCCTACTTAATGCTTAAGGCATGTAAACTCGAATACCTCCTATGGCGGTGACGCGTTACCTGGCAACAACTAATCAGAGGAAAAACAAGGGTTATGACGACACCATCTGGCACTCGCTACTGCTACTGCTTCGAAAACCTAAATACAAGATTAAGCAAAAACAGGTTTTCCTTGTATTTTTTAATTAAGAGTATTTTAGAATCCTTAATTTTTAGTTAAAGAATTCCAGTACGTGTAAAAAATCACCTCTTAAAAAAAGATTTGTGTCCACTAAATAATATTTTCATCATTAAATTTCACCATTACCATCATTTTTGCAGCTCATATCAGTGGATATGAGTATGTCGGTTCAAGTCTATTTTATGTCATGTTATCGATGTGAGTAAAATTTTATAATTTTATAATTTTATCTCTAAGTGAAAATGTTTTATCCATTTATAGAGTTTTCGCCTAAATGATTAATTCAATTAAGTACAAGAACAAGAAGAAAATTTTTCATTAACATGATAATAAAACTTCTATTTTTTTAACATACTACTTTTTTTAAACAACTCAATTGCCATATTATTTTCAAACTAGCACACTTTTCATTCAAAAAATTTGATTTCCTTTCGGTTTATCTTTATTCGTGCGTTTATGTAACTATAACAAGTTTCCCGATAGGGATTCTATCAAAATGACCTCATGTGTACTACATGTACAGTATCCTGCACAAAAATCCGAACACCGATTTAATTTTTTAAAGCCACCTATTGGCGGAGTAGTGGGTTTTTTGTTTGTTTTTCTTTAAGGGGGAGGGTAGACGGGGTGATGGACCCGACAGGGTAGGGTTGGGTAAGTCTAGACATTTTAAAAAGGTGCCTAAAGGTATTACGCTTTAAGGCAAGTTACAGGTCGGGACATTTTTGCAACCCTCAGGGTGGTGTGTTTTTTAAAACGACAGTTGGAAATTTAGGGCTTGGGCTTGGCAATGTTGCTTATCGAAACAATTTAGCTTATGTTCGAGCTGCCAGTAAATACTTACGTCGCTGTCAATGGCGTAGGTGTAGCGTTTCTGAATGTGAAGCTGGAGATTGGTGTTACATTCCAGTTTAGGAGATGAGTTAATATGGTTAACTTACTAGAAATTCTCGTTTATATATAAAACTAATTTTCATCGAACAATATGTGCTTTTTTTGTTTATTGAATAATTTTAAAAATAATAATCTCCTTCGTTCTAGAGAAATTAAGAAAGAAGAAATTAAGAAGCAAATTCGAATAAAGAATATTATAACGATACCAATTATATAGAAATTTCTTATTGGGAATCAAACACTAAACTACGGCGTCGCAATCAGAGGCTCTACACATATGCCATCGGTTTCGAAATAATTGTGCACAGGCAGCTATATAATTTATTTGGGTAAGGAGTATTACACAGCCTAAGTCCAACATTTCCAACTGTCGTTTAAAAAAAACACACCACCCTGGGGGTTGCAATAATGTCCTGACCTGTTACTTGCCTTAAAGCGTAATACCTTAAGGCATAAAAAAAATGTCTAGACTTACCCAACCCTGCCCTATGTGTCAATCAACCCGTCTACCCTCCCTCTTAAAGAAAAACAAACAAAAAACACTTTACCCCGCCAATAGGTGGCTTTAAAAAATTAAATCGGTGTTCGGATTTTTGTGCAGGATACTGTACCACACTGTACTACACCACCGATGCCGATTTATCCGATATTTTTCTCAATAGATTGCGTTTGCTGTAATAGGGATTTAAACACAGGTTTGAGGGTAGTTCAGATACGTGTTATAAGTTTTCTCGTTTGTCGTGCTGCTGCTCCCTTACTAACATTTTTGCAAAGCTGAGATAACGGCTGACTGGTTGGCAATGTTTTTGCGATTTTTGGGTCGTTAGTTACGCAGGAAATAAAATAAAATTCAATTTAAGCCTTTTCCTGTCGTTAGATGTTGTTGCTTTTTAAAAAAAAGGCTTGATTTTGTGTTGCTAGGTGGCGTTTGGCTGGAAAAAATGAAGAAAGCATTTCTTTCATTTAAATTTGGTACCTTTATTTTGTTCCATAATTTTTTAATAATTTTATATTTGTTTTATAGGATACCAGAATTGTCATTAAAATTTGGTACCTTCATTTTGTGCAGCAACGTTTGATTGGTGCTGTAGTTATTTTATAGGAAACCAAAATTGCTGGTGAGAATCATCATGGAACAAAGTGTATCGTAACTCCTAAAGTATCGTGTCAAAAAAACAGAAATGCGCACTGATTTTTCTTATTACTTGTCGTTTAACAATTTTTCAATTAAGATATTTCTTCGCTTAACCCTATCGGAAACTGCGCGAACACCAAGAGCCATTGAGTGTTCAAGTTTTTTGGGGGCGTTTTTTCAATGAGACTATAATTGCGAGCGCCACATGGTGTCGTCGTAACCCTTGTTTTTTTGTGTGTAATAGCTGTCAGAGCCTCCAGCGGGTGTGTTATTAATGCACCAATCAGGAAATGTGTTTGATAACTTCAACAGCCAATCACAACATGATAGAGGAAAAGAACGGAGCAGACGATACCAGAAAAATTTAACAACCTGGTTTCCACGAGAGGGTCACGAAGGGTCGAGACCGTCACCGCTACATCCCAGTGGGACTATCCCGGCCCTCTAATTGGCTCTCTCAACCCTTATACCCTTCCGTGTATTTCTGCTTTCCGCTCCAACATTTTCCTGATACACACAGCGTGGTTTTCCGTGGGTGTGGAGTTCGTGCTTTGATTTGTTTGTTTCTTTGTGTATTTATATTATTTACATTTATTGTTTGCTGTTTGTTAAGTTTTACAAATACAATATTTTTACTTA
Source organism: Daphnia magna (assembly GCF_020631705.1). Lineage (NCBI taxonomy): Eukaryota > Metazoa > Arthropoda > Branchiopoda > Diplostraca > Daphniidae > Daphnia > Daphnia magna. Next base: position 5,892,525 of record NC_059188.1, read on the forward strand.
TATTAATTGTTTTTTTTTCATTTTATATAATCGATTGAATTAAATGTAAATCTTAAATATGTGTAAATTGGGCCATGGGCACTTGGGTTTGCGGTTCCAAAACCCGATAAGGTAATGATCGGGAAAACTGAAAATAAAAAAATATTAAAAATGATAAGAATGGATATATCTTGATAAGATCAGTCCATTTATGCAATAATATTGCTTTAAAAAATACTTATTGGAAAGGTTACCCGACTTGTCGTTTTTCAGGTAAGTCAATGTGTTGTTTAGCGAGTATCCGGTTATCCGGTTACCCCCAAAAATAAATAAAATTTCAATAATTTATTGCGGGAAAAAAAAGACCAAAATTAATAAATTTTATAGAAATGGATAGCTCTTGGTAAGGGCTATCCATTTCTGTATAACTTATAAAAAAATATTCATACATAAAAAAGTAAAAAAAAAATGAATATTGTTAATTAAGTCTACTGGATGTAGTATATATCTAGAGCGCAAAAACTACAAACAACTTCTTGCCCAAAATGTTTTTTGTTATGACAATTATGGTAATTATTTTACAGAAATGGATAGTCCTTACCAAGGACTATCCATTTCTGCAAAATTTTTTAATTTTTGCCTAATAGTTTTTCCGCAATAAGTTATTGAAATATTACGTATTTTTTGTGCCTTTGAGCCACTAAACCACACCGACCTACCCGAAAAATGGCGAAGCGGTTTACTTTCCTAATTAGTACACCCTAAGCAATATTTTTGTGAATTGGATAGACCTTATCAAGAATTATCTATTCCTATAATTATTTAAACTTTTGGACATATAGTTTTCCCGATTCTCCCAAAATCTGGTTTTGGAACCTTTTTTCTCCGACCCGCACCAACCCAATTGCCCGTGGATGACAATTCACAATAGTTGTAATGAAAACCAGTGTTCTGCCGAATAAAGCTCTTTCGAATAAAAAACGTATTCTGAATAAGAATACGATAAAATCTTATTCTTTATATCGAATAAATTTTTATTCGATTTATTCTTATTCTTTTTTCTCGAATATTTTTTACCAGTATTTTATTTTTATTTTTTATTCGATTATCCAAAATTTAAATGGAAAAATCGAATAAAAAATAAAGTTCCTCTAAGTTTAAAAATCTTTGTTTCCGCTAGCCGTTGCTCTTTTGTTTGGAAATATTTTTTCCGTTTCCGTTTTCTACTGTTCCATGAATCTGGATTCCGTTGATTTTGAAGTTTTTTTGTTTGATTTGATTGGACTGGCTGTGTCACCAAAATAAAGAAATCACTTGCTTAATTATTTACTATTAATTGTTTTTAATTTTATGATTCAAAAATCGAAACATCATCCTTAAATTAAGAAAATCATTAGAATTTATTTTATTCGAAAATTTATTCGAAAATTTATTCGAAATACGAATAAAAATAAATTTTATTTTTATTCTTTATTCTTTATTCTTCATTTTTTATTTTTATTATTTATTCTTATTCTTTATTCGATTCAATTTCCATTTTATTCGTATTCATATTCAAATAAATTTTTTCCTTATTCGGCAGAACACTGATGAAAACCCACCAATATTTAATTTATTCCTGTGCTATAAAATTAAAAGCGAAATAATAAAGGTATAAATAGTTTATTAACAAAATAGTAAGTTAGAAACAATAAATGTAAACATAAATAATAATAAATAAACATGAAAAACAAAAAAATGAAGGCGGCAGCCCGACTACTCCACACATGCCACAGGCCAAAAGCAGAAGGGGTGGAGGGGCTATAGGGTGAAGAGAGGGAGAGAGCCAATCAGAGGGCCGGGATAGTCCCACTGGGATGTAGCGGTGACGGTCTCGACCCTTCGAGACCGTCTCGCGGAGACCAAGTTGAAATTGAAGCTCGAAAAGAAACACTGACAATGGCCGTTGAATAACTCAGTTTCTCTCAATAGATGACTCTTATTCGAGTTTCCACCACTGTGCCCCACCCCAAAACCGTCAAAATTTTAGACATACAGACCAAGGAAACGTGGTATAGGGATTCCTCTCAGCGTGAACCAACCAGGGTTCCATGACTCTGACTCAACTTAGAAAAAATCAAGGCCTACTTAATGGTTTAGTCCTGTAAACTTGAATACCTCCTATGACGGATAGGCGTTACCGAGCGAGAGTCAGTCAGACAAAAAACATGGTTACGACGACACCATCTGGCGCTCGGAACTGTTACCTCGTTGAAAAACACACCACCAAAAATAAGTGTAACACTTGCTATAGTTACACAAACACATGAATACAGATATACTGTAAATATAAAAGGAATTCAAGCTTTTGAAATGAAAAATAATGCTTTTTTAAAACAGTAATATGGCAATTGAGTTGTTAAAAAGAAAAAAATTAGGATGTTATAAACAAGTTTTATTATCACGTTGATGAACAATTTTCTACTTGTAGTTATAAAATTAATCATTTAGGCAAAAAATCTATGAAAAAATAAAATTATTCACATAGAAATAAAATTCAAAATTTATAAACTTCTACTCACATTGATAACACGATATAAAATAGTAGTGTTGTCAAAATCAAATGAAAAAAGATTTAAATCTAAATCAAATCATTTCGCCAAAATTGCTAAAATCTAAATCTTAACTCAAATTAAATTCTAGAATTGATTTAAATCGAAATTTAAATCATGAATCAAAATCATGAAAAAAATTATTTATATCGCGATTTAAATTGATTTCGAAATCAAAATCAAAAGTACTTCAACATTTTTTGCTTGAATATAACCATATGTTTGTTAGCAAAGCAATAGGAAATCTCTTCGTTCGAAAATTCTGAAATTCTTTCCGGTGTTAAACAACCGTAAAACCCGACCGCTAAACAAATGTAATTTTTTTGTATTTTAACGCTGAAGAACTTTGCGTGAACATTGAACGATGGAAGCGAGGAAAAGACTGGGCCAAATGTTGGCAGAAGGCCAAAGTTATCAAAATGTTCACGCAAAGTTGCAGGGAAGTGAATAACGTATATTGGGAGATGTATGCTTCGTCGTCAAATGCCGCAGAATCGCACAACAAGATCAACAAAGCGCACAAGAAACTTTTTCAAAATGCAATAAAAAGATTTTATCGTGTAGACAAAGAGGCCGTTTACAAATCAATTGCAGCCCAATTGAACGTGAATGTTGGTGTTTCCCATTAAAAGAGAAATCACCAAAATAATTTACGCAGGACATAAACGTCACCAAAAACCCGTGTTTTCTGCAAAAATATTATGACGAACTGGAAAAGTAATATGTGAATCTCACCCGACAGCCTTCTAATACCCACCCCCATATATTGGTAGATTGGTGTGGTTTGATAGGAAAAAAAAATCTATTGAATACCGGCAACCGTATGCTCCGATTAAACTCAATGGCTCCCTGTGTTCTTTCGTTAATTTTAAATTTTTAATACTAAAAAACTGTTCAGCCAGGTCAAAGTAAAATGGTTCTTCATAATTTTAATGGATAGTTTACTATATTAATTTAAATCTAAAGGATATACAGTAGGTGCCAAAAGTATCCGAACAACTTGCGTTTTCGGACCATTTTAGCATGGGTTCAAATGACGGAGAGCTCTTAGTGCGATTGAGAAAAAAAGGGTTAAAAAATCCACCAAGTCCACGAAAATAATTTTGTGACCTAATAATAGACTAAGGCATCTCAAAAATTTTTTTAAAAATTTTTATGAAAAGTAGCCGCTAACCGACATATCAGTGCACAATTATCCGAACGCGGGTTTTTCCGCCGAGCTTTTTTAAGGCACTGCATGTCTTTTTTATTATTTTTTCATATACCAAATATAAGACTATCAAAGGCTCACTAGGCTTTTTATGTGTAAAAATACGTAATCTCCTCATTACGGCCACTTGTTATGCTTAAACTTAAATCACTTTTCGATAATTAATTTTTCCGTGGCCGGCTGTGTCATATTCTTATTTTTTCCTGTCAGAAAAATAGTTCTACATGCATTAACTAGGGGCGCGGGTATGCGCCATTCTTTATGAGATTTCGAGCATTTGGAGACAAATTCAACCTAAATTTGAATGATTTTCACGTAAAAAAACAACGCGCCCCAAGTTGCGGATTTAGATACAGGGGCTGAGTTGTGTCCGTGAGTTCGCCCAAATTAGTGAAAGAATTGAGGATAACAGTGAAACCCTGGGTTGCAAATTGCCTAGTGTTAGTTGACGGCAGGAGATTCAACCGGAAAGAGCGGCAATGCTGTCGGTGTCAGACGGGAAGATGAGCGTCGAGGGGGAAGATGTGGTGCTGAACGGTGACATCGGCTTTCTCCTGGTAAAGAACATTTTGGAAAAACTCGGAACGTAGATGAAGATTGGGGCGCTACCCGAAATCTTCATTGGAGACATTGCCATCGGAGCACTGGTGGAGTAGGCGACGGAAGAGGCACTGGAACTAGTAATCCAGCAAGGGTGCTGGGTCCCAACCCGATCGATGAAAGTTGTTACAACTAGACCACTAGATTTGAAAGGGTTTGTGGGATGTGCGCTGGTAGAACCCTCCCAGGCATTACAGATGACGAAAAGGGTGTCAACGGGAAATACCCTGGTTAGCAGCGTGGGGACAATCGGGTAGATGGGAGTAACCAACTTATTGGACCACAAACAATGGATCGAGGAGGGTACGATTTTAGGAGTAATCGAGCCAGTGAACGAAATCAATGAGGGAGACAACCCGATAGTCGCCGTGACGGCAGTCACAGAGAAGAAAGCGCTTCGGGAGCACGAATTTGAAAGCAAGATTGGAGAAGGATTAATGCTGACAGACAGATAAAAGATCCGGGAGGTGTTAGTGGAATATGGCGATTGCTTTTCGTTGCCCGGAGACCAACTAGGACTGTGTACGGCGGCAGAGCATACAATAGACACCGGGGAGGCCAAACCGATTCGACAATCACCCCATGCTCGGGCATGGAATGAGAGGAACATTATAGAAGCTCAGTGCAAAGAAATGAAGAAAGCAGGAGTTATCAAACCATCGAACAGTCCATGGGGAGCGGCTGTGGTCCTGGTAAGAAAGGACGGGACATGGGGAATTTGGGTAAACTACCAGCGCCTAAATGCAGCGACGATTTGTGATGTGTATCCGCTGCCGAGGATTGAGGAGACATTGCCACGATTGGATGGTGCAGTGTTCTTTTCAATCATGGATTTGCAATCAGGATACTGGCAAGTGCCCATTAGGGAAAGTAACCGCACAAAAACGGTGTTTGTCACAGCGGATGGGTTATACCAGTTTAAGGTAATGGCGATGGGGTTCGGCATCCGAAACTTTTCAGAGGATGATGGATGTGGTGTTGAGTTGTCTTAGATGGACAACGTGTGTTGTCTATCTGGATGATATTGTTGTGAACTCTCGGTCGGTGGACGAACACGTACAAGGGCTGCGCGGGGTACTGGGACGTCTGAGAGGGGCAAATCTAAAAATGAAGATGGAATAGCGTACTGTCGCCCAGCCACAACTGCGGGCATTGGGACATACAGTGGACAAAAATGGGATGTCACCGGATCCGAAGAAAGTTCAGGCAGTGCAAGGCTTCCCGCACCCTCCAACGGAGGATTCCAGAGCGTCTAAAGTGAAGAACATAAGGGCGTGTTTAGGAATGTGTTCTTACTATAGAAGATTCTTTTTCGGATTCGCTAAAATCATCAGACCACTGTTCGATCTGGTGGGGGAAAAACGACGTTAAGCTCACGTCTTCCCGTCTGACATAGACAGCATTGCCGCTCCTCCCGGCTGAATCTCCTTGCCATCAACTTACACTAGGCGATTTGCGCGCCAGGGTGTCACTGTTATCCCAAATTCTTTCACTTATTTGGGCAAACACACGGATACTATAGCCCCTGTATCTATTATGGCGGCCACCTTTTCCTCCCAGCACAACACGTCTAGCACTACCATCCTCTGGAAGTCAATTTTCAGGATCGGCAATGCAAACACATCCGGGTCTACGTTCTCTGTCCATACTAGACCATTTAATTGCTTTCCCTCCCCTCTTTCTCCGGCGAAGTGCACCTGCCGTTGCCGTTGTTTTGGTGGTGCCCCTCCTTCTCCCAGGAAACGCGGGCAGTCACGACGCATGTGTCCCATCCCCTCACAACCGTAGCACACGATCTTTCCCTCCGGCGTCTGACCTCTCGATCCCCCCTGACCGTTTGTTCTTGTTGTACAGACTCTCCCGATGTGCCTATCTACATTGCATCTGCCGAAGATAGGTTTTCCATCTGAAGTCCATTTCAATATTGGTCGGTTTCCGACCTCTGCTGAGGTGACCGATACTGTTGGTTCTGCGCTCTCTTTCCTTGCTCCGCGGCTGTCCCTGGTGCGTTCCTTGACGTGACAGCTGCAATCAGTCCTTCCAACAATTTTTCATTCCGGTCGATTATCTCAATTTCCATTGACAAAGCTTGTTTTTAACCACCCCCATCACCCATTCTTCGTGTCTTGCTCGGGAGGTCATTTCCTGATACCGCTTAATTTCTTGAAGGAACTCAAGAGTTGGGTTTCAAACTCCAGAATTTCTCCTGTAAACTTTGCTTGAGTCCCCTCCATAGGTGCGCCAATTTCGTAGCTTCGGTCATATTCGGGTCTACTCTGCGGCATAAATCAAGGATGTCGTAAAAATATTCAATCGTGAACTCTTCGATCCCTTGTTTACGCTCTCTCTGTTTCGTTGAATCGATTCTGATTAACTGGCTTGAATTGCTCCAATAACTGCGTTCTAACTCCTGGCTCAATTGGAGGTCCTGCGTCATCCTGCCATTCGGTTGCTAGTTGTCCTGCGGCCTCTTTGTATGAGTACCACTACTGTGCTGCCCCTGACAATGACAGATAAATGTGGTCGTGAAGTTCGTCATCTCCCCATCGATTATACCTCCTAATTCTCTCGTACCGATGCATCCACTGCACGACGTCCTCTCCGTCTCCTCGCCCAGAGGTGGGTGGCGATTGGAACTTGATCTGCATGGCCATCACGTGCTTTGTCCCCGCCTGCTGTTGCGCTAGCGCCTGCGGCTGCCCGTTCGTCCTTCCTCCGTCTCTGAACCCCCGGATGTATCTTCTAATATTCGAGAATTACTTCTTCTAAAATCTGTAAAATCTCACTCCGGCTGCTACTCTCCGTGTTCACCCGATCCTTCTTCCTCTTCAGCGTCCTCCAACCGTTCGGTTTCCTCTTCACTGAATGTGAGATGATACGCCCCCCGAATGGATGACGGTTGTTGCTCCTGTTGGGGTTCGTTAGCCCCGTCCTCTATCTCTCATAGCCTTTCCGCTTCACTTATCCCCACCGGTCGACTGCGCGCCCTCGGCCGTCCCAGGGAAGTACTGCCGATTTCCGGTCTTCCCTGACTGAGAAGCACAACCAAAACTTACCCAAGGTTCTGCATCTCCACCATATAACACTGCGTTGTATTCAAGGGCAGTAAGAATAATACTTAGAAGCGATACAAGCTTACATTGCAACTATATATGAGGGAAACTCTGACGTCATACGCATGGTTGTGCTGAATACTAGTCGGATCACATAACGTTGTCATTAACCACGTGACAATACGCACCCATACCCGCATTTCTGACACTGACAGAAAGAAAACAGAGTGCGATCATGTTGTAGTAGAATTGAGAGGCCCGGAAGCCATTTACCTGGGCCACCATAAATGGGTAGTATCAATGAATAATCCACGCTCTCTGGTAATCGAATGTCCGAAACAGAGAGATTCGAGGGATTCTTCGAGAACGGAGCAGCCGTTGGTCGGCATTCTCGAAATCCTATACGGTTGTTCCATTCAAACTGATGAGTGGATTTCGCAGGCCAGTAGGCGACACTCGTTATCATCCGCTAGGAAGGGGAACGACTTTTTGCCACATCTAAAAGCGACCGTGATGAGCAGGAAGCCTACAAACTTATCGCTGCAGGCTTTATTGGAAGCGTCCTTGAGACGCATCGGCAGCAGTTTCGTGAGCGCGGCTAGTTTTGTTAAAATGATACGTGCCTTGTAAAAAGACGACTGGGAGCGGGAAAAACGAGCTTCTCGACATCATACATACCCATTCGAGTTATGGGGTATGGGAGCAGCGTTTTTCATGTCCAGTGTGGCTGTTTTCAGCATCCAGTGGTGCCGTGGGAGGAGAGGAGACGCTAATATAGCTGATCTCCGAGAACACCTACGGACGGTGGAGGAGTTCATAGAAGAAGAAGCTAAGAAGCGACGTGCCCGGCGTTGGAGTACCATGATGCCTCACTGAAATAGACAACCGTATGACGCCACATGAGCAAATTTGTTTGGTGTTACTGCGTGATCTAGAGCCGTCCATCGAACACCAGGCCTAACAAGGACGTATCCTCTTGTCTGTAGCCTTTTTATGTCTGTGTCCCCTGTATCATGTAGTAGTGTTCCCGTTTTTCTTTCTGGAGGGGGTATATTATCAATTAAAACCTAGAAGGACTTATATACGCCTATTATTACTTTTTATTTATTTATTTTTTTATTTATATTACATTTATTATATCCGCATTATTACTCTTTGTTTTAACTCTTATATAATGTATTCCTTTTATGTTTTCTTCTTAAAATATTGTAAGTGGCACCGTATCTGTTAGTCATCAACGCTTTGGGCTGGACCCATTTGAACACCTGCATCTCACGCAAGCACGTGACGTAAATCCCGCGATTAAATAAACAACTGTTTGATTGGTTGCACGCACGTCATCATCAATCTCTTAAGTAAACATCTTCTGATTGGCTGCACGTGCCACGCAGCCCTGTGCCATCAGCATCTGGGTCACTGACGAAACGCAAAGTTTCATGGCGAACCAACAAATCGAAAGAATTGAGTCGATTCGAAGCTGCAATACGTACAGTTACTGATTTGCTGACCTCTGAATTGTGAATTTCTCTTTGTAACACGACGTAGAAATTGTCTTTTTTTTTGGTACGATATTGCTGTGAGCGCTATCGCTGAGTTCCCTTTTACTTGACCGACTGTTCGTTCCGTTCTTCTCCGAAGTTACGGCAAGCCGTGCCCAATTCGTTTCTTCCGTCGAGTACTCGCGGTATTGCTCGCTCTACGAAGTTAAGCCTATCTTTATGCTATCCCCATCATGTCTTTATCTTGTGTTTATTTCTTGTATTGCAATTTTTTGATTCTTGTGTAGTTCTTATGGCCTTATTTCAATAATACACCTTAATCATTGTGGGTATATTGTCTCCGAGTTCCGTTCCTTAAATAAAATTAACTTTATTTTTGGTAATACCATCCACCATCACACGAAGATGTTTTACAGAAGCCTCACGAGCAGTTGCAAAACCTTTCTGTGGGCTATGCAGACCAGCAAGCAGTCTTTATGAAGACGGTGCGTGAATTGATTCACTTGTGATAAGGTAATTTCAAAAGAGAAAAACGAGCAAGTGAAAACAAAAGGCCCTTTTAAACCAAAAGTTTACACTGTAAACGGGAAACCACAATGTTTTTATTGTTAGAAATCAGGACATATTGCTCAAAACTGATTCAAAAATCTGGACTCAGAGCAGTATAAGGGTCCGCTCAAAGATGCAGCCACAGGAGCGACTTCAAATAAAATCTTCCGGTCAACTTAGCAGTTCCAGATACGTCAGAAGAAAGTCGAATCTTCCAGAAACTTACGTGTTGAACCTAAATACCGCAAGATTACTTAAGATAGCAGCGAAATGTTGCAAAACAACTGCAATAGCGCTGATCGATACAGCAGCTGCAGTCACAGTAATCTCGCCTAAATTACTTGGGTAAACGGAATTTATCAACAAACTTCTAAAGATTCAGAACATCCGTCTCGTAAACGGCCATAGAGTGGTTCGACGTTGCCATCTTGGATAGGTATTTCTCCCAGTTTGGTGCAACCTCAAACAAAAAAGCATTGGCAATTTTAGTATTTTTGGTGGGAAACGAATGAAAGTGAACAATATTTGTAATGGGTGTAGTTTACAATGCCTGAACTTTCAATATTTTCAAAAAATCTTGAACCGATAGCAAAGAATTGGTTGTTAGAGCTTTGGTCGTCGTTGAAAATTGATGATCCTGGGATATGTCGCCATTCAGTCGGTTGAGAATGCTCTACCATTTCGGATATTTGATTAGTGACGAACGTCTAAAAATGACTAGTCTTTGAAGCTATCCACTGTAGGACAGTTTTAGAGTTAGACCAATAGAAGATTTGATCGAATTTGATACGAAGTATCGATTGAACGAACTTCGCAAGTTGCAGTACCACAACTGCTTCTTGGTGCTCTAATTTCAGAATGGTAAGCAGACGGAAGGGTGCCACTTGGGACTTAAACGCGACGAAATTTACGGCGATGATATCGTTGCAGTAGGTTACTCACAGATATACCACAGAGCCAAAGCCTACGGTGGATGCATCGCAAAAGACGTGCAGTTGAATATCTTTGATGCCAGGTGAAGAATTTAGAGCTCGCAGGACCTTAAACGCTTCGAGGTTGTTGAGGCTAGTAGTCCCCTTGTTCCATTGTTGTTGAATTACCTCAGAGATTGGTTTGTCCTAGTCAACCCCGACAAGCCACAATTCTTGTAGCAACCATCTGGCGCTAGGGATCATTGGTGATAAAATTCACAAGGGTTCATACAAGGTCGCCACCGCACTCAAAATCTGACGCTTAGTGCTTGCTTCAGTAGAATTACCGTATAAGATGAAGCTGTCAATCTTTCTGTCGTATAAAACACATAATTTTCTCTCGGTTGGCAAATCCTCGAGATCCAAATCTAGGAGAGGTTGATTGCGATCCCCTTCTGTCACGAGACACAATACCTGTCGAGATGACGAGAGCCATTGATTTAGATGGAATTCTCCCCTTTTGAGCAATGCTTTGGAATACTTGACCACTTATCTAACTTCCTCTTCGGTATCAAAGGAATCCAGAAGGTTATCCACATAGAAAATTCTGAAAGACTCGTTCAGCAGCTTTACGGTGTAGGTCCGAAATATGCCGGAACACTTGTGAACAGATGAAAGGGGACGAAACCGATCCAAAGATTTGTCGCTGCATTTCGTATACGGTAGGTTTTCTTCGAGTACCAGGTGGACGCCATAGAAATCGTAAATCGGAGAAATCTTCCTTCTTCACACCACCTTGAAGAAACATCTGTTGAATATCCCCTGATAGGGACACCTCTTTCTCTCGAAAGAGTAGAAGAGTAGCACCTAAGTCGCTGATAAGGCTAGGGAACTTTAAAACAAGATTTCATTAAGGGCGACTCCTTGATACTTGGCAGAAGCATCGAAAACTACTCTAACCTGTTCGGGTTTCCGGGGGTTCACGACTCCATGATGGGGAAGGTACCAATTTCTTCAAAAGATGCCCTTCAATTCACTTTTTTTGAAAGGCTGAGTGAATCTTTTAGCCAAATAATCATCGACTACGGCTGCGTATCTCTCAGAAAGTTCGGATTTTGCGCACATTTATTTTCGATAGAAAAGAGGTGACGCAGTGATGTGTTGTAATTATAAGGTTTGACAATGTCTTCTGAAATCCATGGTTGCCCGAAATCATACCTGGTTTCGTCAAATTTAATGGTTGCCTCCAGTTTCCTTCTCGCTAATTTGTTTTTCTGCTCCAATTAGGAAGGTTGGTTCTCCTACATCAACCAGTTTTACGTCTTTGAGATGAGGGTAATGGTTTGGATCTCCATTACCTTCTTTGGAGGGGATGGTAACTTTAAATACTTAATGAATATAGTAGAAACCTACTTTAAATCAGCTTCGAAGTCTTTGTCACGAGCTTTAACGGCCAGGCTAACCGTGTTTGATTGAAACTGAGAGTCTTGGCCGTGAAACGATCCAAAGGAGACATTCTTGGTACTTTCTTTGCATTTCAGCTGTTTAGTTACATCCTCTCGAATCAAGCTGACGGTTGGTCATGGATCTATGAAAGCGAAAGTTTCTAAGTCCACGCCGTAAACTTTGCAGTAGCACTGGGGCGATAGCTAAGGAAGTATTGATAGTTCTATCTTTTTTTTAAATTGACTTTGCGCGACCGAAAGGTGCTCCTGCCGCTGGTTGAACTGAGTGAGGAGCTATCGAAGTATTCACGGGATAAACTAGAGGTGCTCCGTGTGACAAAGGATTTTAACGCTGACTACAGTTTCCAACATTGCAGACGATTTCGGAAGGACACTCAGTTCCCCGATGTGTGCCATTCAGATATCTAAAACAGAGGTTATTTCCCTTTATCCCTTCCACTCTGTTGTAACATCGAGGGCCTTAAATGCGGAACAGGACTTTATCGAATGTCTGTTGTTACAATAAAAGCATATCTTGAGATAACCTTTCTTTTGCTACGAAGTTGACTAGTGAATCTCGGAGTTATGACCTTGTTTGCGGTTTCTTGACTGGTGGAGGTGTGGAAGTATGAAAGAGGAAGGGACTTTTAACAAAAATTTTCAATACGGCGCATTCTCTCAATTCCCATTGATGGTGTTTGTTTTCCAACCAACACGAGGAATGGGCGATGGGGGTCATCTCCCATTCCTCAAGTCTTGCTCGGGAGGTCATTTCCTGATACCGCTTAATTTCTTGAAGGAACTCATCGCAAGAGTTGGGTTTCAAACTCCAGAGTTTCTCCAGTAAACTTGGCTTGAGTCCCCTCTATAGGTGCGCCAATTTCGTAGCTTCGGTCATATTCGGGTCTATTCTGCGGTATAAATCAAGGATGTCGTAAAAATATTCGATCGTGGACTCTTCGAGCCCATGTTTACGCTCTCTCAGTTTCGTTTCGTTGAGTCGATTCTGATTGACTGGCTTGAATTGCCTCAATAGCTGCGTTCTAAATCCTGGCTCAATTGGAGGTCCTGCGTCATCCTGCCATTCGGTTGCTAGTTGTCCTGCGGCCTCTTTGAATGACAGCGCAACGTGGTCGCGAAGTTCGTCATCTCACCATCGATTATACCTACCAATTATCTCGTACCGATGTATCCACTGCACGACCTCCTCCCGGTCTCCTCCCCCGAAGGTGAATGGCTATTTGAACTTAATCTGCACGGCCATCGCGTTCCTTTTCCCTGCCTGCTATTACGCTGGCACCTGCGGCTGCCCATGCATCCTCCCTCCGTCTCTGAACCCCCGGATGTAGCTGCTGATATTCGAGGATCTTCTTCTAAAATCTGTGAAATTTCACTCCGGCTTCTCCTCTCCGTGTTCACCCGATCCTTCTTCCTCTTCAGCGTCCTCCCACCGTTCGGTTTCCTCTTCACTGAATGTGAGATGATACGCCTGCCGAATGGATAAAGGTTGTTGCTCCTGTTGGGGTTCGTTAGCCCCGTCCTCTATCTCCCCTCGCCTTCCGTTCCACTTATCCCCACAGGTCGACTGCACGTCCTCGCCCGTCCCAGGGAAGTACTCCCGATTTCCGGTCTTTCCTGATTACCTCATTCCAAGAACCGTCCCCTATTGTCTCGGATCCGCTCCACACTCCTTCCGTCTTCTTCCACTATCATCTACCTCCCACCATCCTCACACTAACCGGTTCCTGCCGACACTCTTCGGATATCGGATCCTTACTCGATTCTTGCCGAACTCTTCGACTCACGGTTCACTACCCCGATCCTTGCCGAACTCTTCGGCTCACGGTTCACTACCCCGATTCTTGCTGAACTCTTCGGCTCACGGTTGCTTACCCTGTTTTTTGCTGAAACTCGTCAACTCACGGCTTTTTTTTCCGATTCTTGCCAAATTCTTTGCTCACGGTTCCTTACTACTAACGTTCACTCCGCCCGTTTACACAGTCTTAACCCTTTCCACCCCCGTTCTACCCCCTGGCGTGTCTTTTTCGTTGCTGTTTTCCTTCGACTGTCCCGCGATCGGTGCCGTGACCTCGTACCCCAACAATTTAAGGTTCTGAGACCAGTTGGGTCGCTTTTCAGAGGTCCCTGACAGCTACCGCCTCCGCAACACAGAATCGAAAAGAAGCACAAAAGAAAAAGACTTACCTGAGGTTCTGCATCTCCACCATGTAACACTACGTTGTATTCGAGGGCAATAAGAGTAAGACTGAGAGCGATACAAGCTTACATTGCGACTATATATGAGGGAAACTCTGACATGATACGCCTGGTTGTACTGAATATCAGCCGGATCACATAACGTGGTCATTGAACACGTGACAATACTTTTGGCTTTGAAACAAGATTGAATATACTTGTTTTTAAGATGAATATACCGATATATAACGATTTTAAAATGCGTAAAGTATTACATCGAATAGAATAGGCGTATAGGTAGTATCTATACTTTTGTATTGAAGCAGGAGCAAATGCACGTGTTTTCAAGATGAATATCATATTGTCGCGGTTATTGAGGCCCCATGGACTAGTTGTCACGTCCGGCGCTCCTGTATCAGTTATTGACCGCAACTCTACCCGAGATGTCCGGCAGTCTTGTCAGCGGATATTTTCCCCGGTAGCTGCTGTCCACATAAGTGCATAAATACTCGTACGTTTCCCTTGCTGCGTCCCCAGTCAACTTATATGTGTTGTAGTGTTGTGGACGTTTACAGTGAATAAACGTGTCTTAGTCACTACCCGGGTCTTCAAGTAACTCCCCACGTTACGTGGTGGAGATGCAGAACTTGTGGTAAGTCCTTGCGTTGTCACTCTTTTGCTCAGGTTGTGCGGAGGCGGGGGCTGTTAGGGGCTTCCAAGAGTCGTCGACCCAACTGGCCACACGCCTTAAACTGTTGGGGTACGAAGCCACAGTACCGGCCGTGTGACGGACGATTAGTGTGTGACAACAAAGGGACACCATAAGAGATTCTAGGGAGAAAGATGAGACCTAGTAGTGACTAATGGGGCTTAGGATACGGTAGGTTACCGTTGTATGCGATCGGGAGATCGGATTTAGACGAAGAGTCGTTCTTCGGGAGGCGGTAGGTTACCGTTGTGAGCGATCGGAAGATCGGATTTAGACGAAGAGTCGTTCGTCGGGAGGCGGTAGGGTACCGTTGTGAGCGATCGGAAGATCGGATTTAGACGAAGAGTCGTTCGTCGGGGGGGGGGGCAGTAAGTTGCCGTTTTAAGCGATCTGAGGATCAGGTTTTAGACAAATAGTCAGAAGGCAGTAGATGAGTGGGGGTGCTGGTAGAGCCGGGGGAAGACAATGCCCTCGCGACGAGTTTGGGCGGTTTGCGCCAAGGGTTTATCAAGCAATTGTAGGTGGTATCGTCGAAACCCTCAACCCGAGTAACCTTGTGCAAAGGAACGGGAGTCGAGTGGACGACTGTGTAGGTGAGCCAGGAGAATTATCCGGGTGGGAAGACCGTACACGGGTAATAACGAGAGAAAGTAATTTGGGGCAACATCAAGCTAGTATTAGCGAGGAGGAAACTCTAACGTGGGTGGACGGCGAGGACAGCTCTGATTCTGAGGACAGTGAAGAGGGAGTAGAGTGGGATTTTTGCGCTTTTCGACGGAGATCTTCGGTTGCAAGCGCTCGATTGTTACGCGGCAGGTTAGCGAGAAATTCTGTTGTGGCCGCGGCAGTTGCCCCCCTTAATACCGTAGGGATGGCAGCCCAAATAAAATTCCAGACTCCACCCACATCCACCGGTCGGGATGGGGAAGACGTAGTGAGTTGGATCCATCGCTACGAAAAGGTGGGTAGATACAACCGATGGGGTGAAAACGAGTTACGGGATCACATTGAGCTGTCATTAGAGGGGGCTGCGGGCAAATGGTATGCGTGCATGGAGGCAACGGGCAATCTTCCCAATGCGTGGTCGGACGTACAAGGGCCCCCAATGGTCAGGGGAGTTAAATCGACACTGTTGACACAGTTTACGCCCGTAAACTATGTGCAACATAACGAGGTCAAATTGCGTGCCAGGAAGCAGGGAATTGAGGAATCGACCCTGGAGTACTACTACGACGTGCTTGATCTGTGCAGGAGGGTAAACGCGCGTATGGCCGAAGCCACGAAGCTAGCGTATCTCTGGCAGGGGTTGAGACCTAGTGTACTAGAACAATAATGGAGCTTAAAGCCCACTAACTGCGATGAGTTCCTCCAGGAAGTAAAGCGCTTCCAGGAGATGACCGATCGAGGGAAGCAATACGAGTGGGCTCTGGGAGTTATGGGAAGGGAGGAAAGACCCACGTATGACCCATCGCAGCAAGATGCAACGGTAGAAACGAGGTTGGGAAAAATCGAGAGAATGCTGGGAGTTATGGGAAGGGAGGAAAAACCCACGTATGACCCATCACAGCAAGATGCAACGGTAGAAACGAGGTTGGAAAAAATCGAGAGAATGTTGGAGGAATTAATGCAGAGAAGAAAAAGAGCGGCGTGAAAGCAGCCGGAGACAAAGAAAGAGAAGCAGAGGGGAGGACTTGGCCAAGCTGAAGACCCAATTGGTGGAGAAGAGCGACACTGCATGGAAATTCTTCGATTGCGGGAGCGGTTGACTTGCTGAAAGTGGAAAAATACCACAACTTATGTTATTTTATGAACTCATGTACTGTTTTTTTTCTCTCTCTCTCTCTCAGTTGATGTTTGGCAAGGTGTTGTCTTTGTAGAGTGTAGAGGGGTTAAATGTTTTCCATGGTATGCTGAGTTTTTGGGATATAGAGTTTTATAGGAAAGTAATAGCAGTCGGGACGACTCGCTATCTAGAGAGGGAGATGTCGCGGTTATTGAGGCCCCATGGCCTAGTTGTCACGTCCGGCGCTCCTGTATCAGTTATTGACCACAACTCTACCCGAGATGTCCGGCAGTCTTGTCAGCGGATATTTTCCCCGGTAGCTGCTGTCCACATAAGTGCATAAATACTCGTACGTTTCCCTTGCTGCGTCCCCAGTCAACTTATATGTGTTGTAGTGTTGTGGACGTTTACAGTGAATAAACGTGTCTTAGTCACTACCCGGGTCTTCAAGTAACTCCC
Source organism: Daphnia magna (assembly GCF_020631705.1). NCBI lineage: Eukaryota > Metazoa > Arthropoda > Branchiopoda > Diplostraca > Daphniidae > Daphnia > Daphnia magna. The sequence goes on from NC_059188.1 coordinate 5,909,509, forward strand.
CACGTTACAATATCATATATCATGTTTTTTCTGTGCGCAAAGCGCTTAATCTAATATACCAAGTCTAAAAGCAGTATCAATACTTTTGCATTGAAACAGGATAAAATTTACGTTTTTTCAAGATGAATAATTGAATATACCTTTATATCATGATTTTTATGTGCGCAAAGTGCTACATTGAATATAATAGGTGTTGTCACCTACGGTGCTGCCCTCACTGGCAGGATTGTAGGTGGCAAGGGCCCTTTAAATTTATGTTAACTTTAAGAAGCCCTTGCCTCCTTTTTGAGTTAGTGTAAATCAAGTATCGAGGTAACAAAGTACCCCTAGTCTCTCTCTCTCTCTGTACCACGTCGGTGAAAATTGTCTTCCCCACCGCATCTACAAAGAAATAAATTGTTCTTTCCCTCCAGTCATATTTTTTCATTATTTTTTCATCTGTCATCCCTCATTTTCTGTTACAACGTCTCCACTGCCCGTGAGCGTTAGTAACAGGTGTATAAGCAGTATCTATACTTTTAAATTAAAACAGGATCAAATATACGTGTTTTCAAGATGAATATACCGATATTCAGCATGGGAGTGGTCATGGGAACGGCCATCCCCTGCGGGTCAAATAAGCTCACTATTTTGATGGCTAATCCAACTCGCGTAAAGACAACGTTATCTAAGCCACTCACTTTAAAAGTGATTACGTCGGTAGTAGGATTTCAGTACATCCCAAGAACCTTTCTTCATGGTCTCCGTCAAGTGAACGTTTTCGAACGAGACTAGCTTTGACGTCAATGAACAGCAGGTTCAAGGTTCAAGGATCAACTCCATGGAATTTGAAATCCATCCTTGTAGATGTAGATTCTAATGTAGAACTCCAGTCGCTTCTTGAATGGCAAGGTGGATTGTCTTCAATGAACTTAAATAATCGTATACGTACATTTTGTGTTCAATGGCTTCGAACACAAACAAGGATCTGTTCAAATCAGCTGCTGCTCTTGGAGTAGTGGCGATCGCAATTAACGGGGAACAGGTGGCCCTAAATGGTAGTCTCCGCATCTTACATACTCGCGATTCCATCTCTTCTCTTCGGTTCCACAGAACACGAAAGTAACGGGAGTTTTCGGTCCTAAGACGAATGCAAATGTAACATCGCCTCCAAGTCGGATGCCCAAGTGATTTCTCCCTCACGAAATTTGATGATGATGGACGTTAACGAATTCTGTAGCGCTAGGTCACTGTGGATTCTGTCGTTCAAATATCTTCTGTTGAATTATGCTGCGGCGTCGAAAACAACTCGCCATTTGCCATACGCAATTTTTACCTTTTTTCACTCCGTGATGAGCTAGGTAATATTCCGGCTGAATATCGGATGGATCTTCGACGTAGACCACATACCCTATCTTAAAATTCTTCTACATCGCCTGGCGATAGTTTTCTTCAAATATGGGGTTTTCTTAATATCTGCGTAGCAGAGATTTCATCCTTTTCTCTTCCAGACGAAAGGCTCAGCTCCCCGGTTTTCCACGTAATAGGAACCTCGTATCCAACGTAGAATTTTCGGGTGCCTGTCTCCAGTATCTGCACTGCTTCTTTCTCCGATTCGGACAGACTGGGAATCTGGTGTTCGGTGCAAAATTCTTCATTGTCACAAAATCGTTTCATCTGCTGAACTAGAACGTCTACGTCCTCGTTTGCTGCGAAAATGGCATGGCTCTTAACTACTGCTTCCAGGAGTCCACTTCCGAAGACTCCACATACGATCCATCCCAACCGTGTAAGTATTGCAGTTGGCTCGAACTTCTTGCCAATTCGAGATTCCAGGGCAGTCGTGAAGTGAGCTTGATAACTCCCCAACAAAATATCCACTCTCCCTCCACTTGACTGCAACGAAAGGTCTTGGAGATGTTTCCACCTCTGTTTCAGCGTGATCCATTCCAGCACAGGTGCTGGACTGGCCACTGTAGGTCGGGTAGAACCCTTCATTGTTACTTCTTTTCCATCGGACTAACAGAGTCGGACATGTACACGTCTGGATGCATCTTTGCTTCTCACGCCTCCGGTGCTGTCGACTGAAAGGGTGTGTGGTGTCCCATGTAATCTTAGCTTCCGGATGAAACCTTCTCGAAAGAGAGTGCTGTCGCTCACTTCATCCAGGAAAACATTAGTAGTACGATATTCCCGTCGACGTCATACACTTGGGCTTGGATCATCCTCATCGCGGTATTGATTTACGCCGTGTTGCTCCGAGCAGTAGTCGTACTGGAGCCGTTCTCCGGTTTCACGTTTACGTCGTGTAAAAAAATGTGATGCCAGTGCTTACATTCAGTGACGCTACAATGCTTCTTGATCTTACATTCTCGTGATATATGATGATCCTTGAAGCAGTTGAAGCATAATTTGTGCCGCATACAAAAGAGCACCCTATCTTTACTAGTCAGCTCCTTAAACTGGGAACAAGTTTCCCACAGATGTCGGCCTTCGCATTTTAAATAAAAGTAGGGTGTGGCTGCTTTCCCACTGCTCAGATTCCCATTACTGTAAGCATTGGCTGCATGCGATTTTGTAGCAAACCTCTCCTTCGGTCGTAGTTGAGAATCTTGGGACTATTCTGTTGCTATGGTACTGGCGTTCCCAGATAGGAATTGTTGTCCCATAGGGGCTCCAAAGCAGTACCAATGGCACCGCTGCGACGAGTTCATCCAGTAGATGTTCCAATCCAATCCCTTGAAAAATGAAGTACTTCCATTTTTCCGTTATATTTCGTTTGTCTCCCGTTGATGTCCCTAGCCCGTCCCATTTCTTTTCTTTTGGCTCTCTATCAACACTTAATAAAATTCGTTATTATCATATCTTTTTTCAGCGCGGGGAAATTTGCTCACTCCCTTTTACGACAGAGTTATCGTTTCGCTCATTAGATGGTTAGTTCAATAAATTTTGTAAGCAGTTTCTATTATTTTTTTTTATAATTTTTTATTTTCTATTTTTACTATCCTTCTTGCTGTAGATTTGTTATTGTTTATTGGCAATTTATGGAAAAAACATTTTTACTTGACTGTTCATCAAACAGTTCTTGGCAACGTTTACGCTCATTCTGGACTTGGTTGTAGCGTCTGTTTCCTGCATGGTGTGAGAAAGCTGGAAAAGAGTATCTCTGTTTCTTGCTTCAGTTAATAGATATTTTTATTCAACAAGGTTTTTACTATTTTTCCATGATTCTAGGGCTCTATTTGTTGATTTAGCTCATAACGAAATACGAATACCATCGTTGGAAGGGTCATGAAATCAATCATGACATACGAGTGTGGGAGTTGTTTCTGCTATGTAGGCCTCAATGAGGATAAAGTTGCTTTTAAAACTTATACTATTTGTGATATTGTAATTGGTGAGTAAATTGCATGCTTCAAATACATTTTTCTTTTAGTTTTCATTCGACCAAATTTAAACAGTTTTTTATATTTTTCACAATTTCAGACGGAGTTTGTGAAGTGCACAAATCCATGACAAGAGATGCAGTGGAATCGAAGATAAAGAATTGGTTTCGTCACTGCCCAAGGTATGCCTTCAAGAACAATGAAGATGAAAAATAAATGGGGAAGACGAGCTCCGACAAGTTGATAGCAACTACTAATTGCTGACTAATTTATCATTTTCTACGTAAAGTGCGATTATTAATGCACTGATTAAATTTCCTATTTTGAGTTTCATATTGTACCTGATAAGTTAAACTATTTTGAGTTTCATATTGTAATTGATTAATTTAACTACTTTGAGTTTCATATTGTAACTGAAGAAATAAAATAAATTTGAGTTTTTTTAGATAAATTACAGAGTCTCTTTATTTTATGGAAAATAGCGGGATTGTCGCAAATTCATCAATATATGCAGCGGAAAAAATGAGAATGAATGAGGATACTATTCGTATACAAGACGTTTATTACGCATCTCACTTGTTCCATTGACATACCCAATTCCGTCCGAATGACGTCCAAGGTCTATCCAATGGGACGAGATAGGTACGAGTATGGGATCTCGGCGAAGCGGACATTACCCATGCGTAAAAGACGTCCAAGGAATGTAAACTTGGAAATCTGGTATGTTCCAAGTACATCTCAGACGTCTCAAAATGACGTGTTTGGGACGTCTCTGGGATGGCACTGTGTTATCTGGGTTTTGATTAGCCATAGCTCTCTGGCATAGACAATTGCCAAACTCAATCAGAGAACGTCGCTTGAAATCACTTCCTGAACTTTGGACATACTACGTTCGATCACGTCCGCCGTTGCGGATTCTCCAATTCTGGACCAGTCGTAAAGGAAGGCACGGGTCTTCTCGGCAAATCTTCGGAAGGAGCTGGGATCCAACTTGTAAATGTTTCTCCAGTGCTTGCATCAAGGCAGTGCGCATGACATCTCTTCTTCCGTAATTCTCTTTTAAGCGGTCTAAAGCTTCGGCATATGCAGATTCTCCCCCTCCGAGTCCATAGACCACGTCCAACACGTCACCTCACAGATGCCTCTATAGTATCGCCAACTTTTCTGCCCGAACCTTCGGGGTATCGTGCACCAGGGTGCGAAAGAGGTCTATCCAACTAAATCACTCCAACGCCTTTTTATTGAATTCTCCCAACTCAGCTTTGACGGAAAAGGACGCACCCGAAAACTCTCGTCGGATGGTCTTCAATCGGCCGTCACAGTAGAGGTCAATCCATGCGTCAGTGGCTGAATCTTCCTGTCTGCATAGCTGCTGTCCTTCAACCCACCTACGGACTCTGGACTGTTCTCGTCCGATGTCCGGTGTCGTATTATTCCTTCTGGCCAACACAAGTTGTTGAAGCGCTTCTCTGGCTGCATCTGCTTCATCAGAGGAACTGCTCTCTTGCTGGGAGAGGTTAGTTCGTGAACTTGCTGGAGCTGGGCTATGGCGAGAATTAAAAGAAGCTATACTATGATAAGACGCGGCTTGGTTACGTTGGGATATCTTTGTGAGAAGTGGCGGTCTCTGGCTACTAGATGCTGCGGAAAAACCCTTGAAAGGAGCTTGCCTCTGTAGCTGGTTCTGCCTTTCTTCTCTCCAGATATTCTTTAAAATCTGACTCTACCAAGCCAACTTGTTGTACGTAGTTCAGGTGGATATTGTGTTGCTTGGCGAACGTGGCTCGTCCACTACGTCTATCAACTGCTGCCGAAGCTTTCACGTGGTGTCCAGCAGAGACTTTGCATGGTTAACTAAGCCTTGTATAGCTCCTCTAGAGCCTTCTGCTTTAATGATGTTCGTAATCTTTCTAAACGTTCTCGTTATCTGAGAAAGTATGGCCTTGCATCTCAGTTGTTTTACAAAGGGATCGTAGGTCGTGGGGCCAGCAACGTGTGCTTGCCCAACATCTAGTGGCACTTGAGATGCCGTTGCCTCTCGTGGATTCGCCGTGGATCCGACCATGATGTTCCTATGTCCTTAATCGTTGACGATTCAGTTTCACTCCAGTTCGAAGAAGCAATGTTCAATAGTTCGGGAGTAAGAGACTGCTCTAATCGTCAATATTCTGATTGTATTCTCGGACAATGGGGTGATGACAGGAATGAGGATTAAATGAGAAAGGAAAATGAAGGGCATCTCACTACGAGATCTCAACGTGATACGTACAGGAAATATATCCGTGTACGAAAGGAAGCTAACCTCACTTCGAGGCTAGAGAATAGCACTAAGTTACAGTAGTACTATAGAAAAATGACTCAACGTGGGCGTACACCACGTAGAGACTGACTCGCGGCCAACTTTTGACTTCCAACCGACTCTTTTAACTCTCGTTTCAGACTGGTGGACGCCATTACATGTCGTACAAGTTCAATATACTAAAATACTAAAACTTGGAAAGAAAATGCGGGAAAGAAAAATAGCAGTGCCATACCACCTGTTATATTCGATGTAGCACTTAGCACAAAAAATCATGAAATATCGGTATATTTGTCTTGAAAAACCGTATTTTTGATCCTGTTTCAATACAAAAGTATTGATACTGGTTGTAGACCGGGTGTATAAGATTTACTTCATTGTGCTAGTGTTCTGCCGAATAAAACATTCGAATAAAATTTTGAATAGAATAATGCAAAAATTTCAATATTTATTTGTTATTCGTAGAATAAAAATTTTACTTATTCGTATTCGTTATTCTTATTCGTTGTAACTCCAAATTGTATAATTTCGAATACAATTTCGAATAAGCAATTTGATTTTTTTTCGGCAAACAATCTCCTTTTTATTGCTGTTGAGCACAAATATTTTCTATTTTTAATGGCATCAATTCCATTTTTATTCGATATTCCAGAGCCATTGACCCCTGGTTGCTCCACTATGGCTATTTTCCCTCTCAGAAAAGCGGTACCCTTTTGCGGGGAACACTAGATGTTTTCTACCAGATGAGACCGCCTCTTGTGGGTGTGTTGGTGTTCACTCCACGCACAGGCTCATTTAAAGCGAGGTGGCGCTCGCATCAGGCGGAAAATCACTCTTACGCTCCGCCCTAAAATCCCCGTTTTTTCGTATAGTATTCCCGCAAGAGGGTACCCCTTTTATGAGAGGAAAAATAGTCATAGTGGAGAAACCAAGGGTCTAGGACTGGATATTTGAATTGAAAATTTATTCGTTATTCGTTATTCGAATATTATTCGTATTCGCAAATAAAACGTCCTTTTTTTTGTTATTCGTTATTCGTATTCGTTCGTACTACTTATTTGTATTCGTTTATTAAACGATTCAAGTTTTTCCTTATTCGACAGAACACTGCATTGTGAACATGAAAATCGTGATATATCGGTATATTCATCTTGAAAACACGTATATTTGATCCTGGTTCAATGCAATAGAAAGATATTTCTTATACATCTGTTATATTCAATGTAGCACTTTGCGCACATAAAAATCATAATATACCGGTAATTTATCTTGAAAACACGTATATTTGATTCTGTTTAAATGTAAAAGTATTGATACTGCTTTTAGACCTGGTATTTTAGATTAAGCACATTGCGCACATGAAAATCATGATATATTTGACACGTATAATTTTATCATGTTTCAATACAAAAATATAGTTACTGCTTACACACCTGTTACATTCAATGTAGCACTTTGAGCACATGAAATTCATGTAATATAGGTATTTTTATTTTTAAAAAACGTATATTTGAACCTGTTTCAATGGAAAAGTATTGATATTTCTTGAAGACGTGGTATATAAGATTTACAACATTGTGCACATAAAAATCATGATATATAGTTATTTTATTTTTGAAAACACTTATATTAGCCCCTGTTTCAATGCAAAAGTATTGATACGGCTTTTAGACCTGGAATGTTTGATTTAACACATTGGGAACATGAAAATTATGATATGTCCATATATTCATATTGTAGAACGAGGAATAATGCTAAGACTCAAGTAGCGATTAACATGGATTGTATTCACTTTCGATGCTCTCACACACACACAGTACTAACAAACAGTTACAACTAGACTGGGGCGCCGCAAGGGACACACACAAGTATTTATGCACTAACGTAGACAGCAGCTACTTGGAGAAATATCTGCTGACAAGACTGCCGGACAACTCAGGTAGAGTTGCGGTCAATAGCCGATACAGGAGCGCTGGACATGACAACTAGTCCATGGGGCCTCAATAACCGCGACAATATTGAAAAAACTTATATTTGATCCTGTTTCATGGCAAAAAGATACTGCTTATACACCATTTATATTCGATGGAGAACTCCGTGCACAATAACATCATGATATATTGGTATATTGATCTTGAAAACACTTATTCGTCACTTATTTGATCGTATTTTTTATCCTGTTTCACTACAAAAGAAAAAGAAAATGCTAATATACCTGTTATATTCCATGTCACAAATTGTGCCCATGAAAATCATTATACAGTCATGCGTGCAAGTTTCTTTAGCAGGCAAATGGGTCTATATCCTTTCATCTTGTTTGGACGGAAGGGATACTATGGTGCCTACCATACCCTCATTTTCTTTCCAATCTTCTCTTCCTCTACGTTTCAGTCAATTTTCCTACTTTTAATGTTGCATCTTTTTAGCGGGTTGCAAAGAAAGAGAAAGAGGAATAGCATACCCAGCAGACCCATTTGCCTGCTAAAGAAACTTCCACGTATGACTGTATATCGGTATATTCATCTTGAAAAAACTTATATTGAATCCTATTTCAATGCAAAAGTATTGATAGTGTTTTTAATCCTGGTATTAGATTGAGCACATTACGAACATGAAGATTATACGCACATTTTTGCGCAAAAATTCACTCCAGCTGTTTTTCAGCTGATGAGTTTTTACTTCTATATGTAAACAGGATCAACTATACTCGTATTCAATGTGAACACACTGTGATATTATGAGTGTAAACTTCTACATGTAAACAAAATCAAATATACTTTTATTCAATGTGAATACACTGTGATACCATGAGTTTCTACTTCTATACGTAAACAAGATCAAATATCTTTCTATTGAATGTGAATACACTGTGATACCATGAGTTTTGACTTCTATATGTAAACAGGATCAAATATACTCGTGTGCATTGTGAAACCACTGTGATATTTTGAGTTTATATTTATACATGTCAGCTAAATCGAATATACTTGTATTCAATGTGAACCCACTGTGATATTATGATTTTATACTTCTACATGTAAGCATAATCAAATATAATTGTATTCAATGTGAATACACTGTGATGCCATAAGTTAACACTTCTACATGAAAATTGTATCAAAAATACTTGTATTCAATGTGAATAAACTGTGATATTATGAGTTTACACTTCTACATGTAAACTGTATCAAATATACTTGTATTCAATGTGAATACACTGTGATGCAATGATTTTTTACTTCTACATGAAAACATAATCAAATATACTTGTACTCAATGTGAATACACTGTGATATTATGAGTTTATAAATCTACAAGTAAACAGAATCAAATTTACTTGTATTCAATGTGAATACCCTGTGATGCCATGAGTTTACACTTCTAAATGTAAACTGTTTCAAATGTACTTTTATTCAATCTGAATACACAGTGATGCCATGAGTTTCTACTTCAATACGTAAACAGGATCAAATATACTTTTATTGAATGTGAATACACTGTGATACCATGAGTTTTTCCTTCTATATGTAAACAGGATCAAATATACTCGTGTTCAATGTAAAACCACTGTAATATTATAAGTTTATACTTCTACATGTAAAAAAAATCAAATATACTTGTATTCAATGTGAATACACTGTGATATAATGAGTTTATCCTTCCAAAAGTAACAGAATCAAATATACTTGTATTCTATGTGAATACACTGTGATGCCATGAGTTTTTAGTTCTAAATGTAAACAGAATCAAGTATACTTGTATTCAATGTGAATACACTGTGATACCAAGAGTTTTTACTTCTATACGTAAACATAATCAAATATACTTGTTTTCAATGTGAACACACTGTGATATTATGAGTTTATACTTTTACATGTAAATAGAATCAAATATACTTGTATTCAATCTGAATACACTGTTATGCCAGGAGTTTACACTTCTACATTTAAACTGTATCAAATATACTTGTATTCAATGTGAATAAACTGTGAAACAATGAGTTTTTACTTCTATGTGTAAACAGGACAAATATACTCGTATTCAATGTGAATACACTATGCTATCATAAGATTTAACTTCTATGGGTCAACATGATCAAATATATTTGAGTTTAATGTGAATACACTGTGATACAATGAGTTTTTATTTCTATGTGTAAACAGAATCAAATATACTTGTATTCACTGTGATATTATGTGTTTAAACTTCTACATGTAAACATAATCAAATATACTTTTATCCAATGTGAATACACTGTGATATCATGAGTTTATACTTCTACATGTAAACCGAATTAAATATACTTGTATTTAATAGGAATACACTTTGATATTATGAGTTTATACTTCTACATGTAAACAGAATAAAATATATATGTATTCAATATGAATACATTGTTATACCATGAGTTAACCGTTCTACATTTAAACTGTATCAAATATACTTGTATTCAATGTGAATACACTGTGATATTATGAGTTTAAACTTCTACATGTAAGCAGGATCAATTATACTTGTATTCAATGTGAATACACTGTGATACCATGAGTTTACACTTCTACATGTAAACTATATCAAATATACTTGTATTAAATGTGAATAAACTATGATACCATGAGTTTTTACTTCTATACGTAAACAGGATAATATATACTCGTATTCATTGTGAACACACTGTGATATTATGAGTTTTTACTTCTACAAGTAAACAGAATCAAATATACTTGTATTCAATTTGAATACACGGTGATATTATGAGTTTACTAGTATACGGCAGCCCGTCCCAGGACGGTAATAGGTGAAGTCTAGTATCCAGTGTCTGGTGCATGTTAGTCTACTTTTACTTTTATTGTCTGCTGCACGTTAGTCTACTTGTACTTTTATCGTCTTTTACTTGCAGTTTTGGTGCCTTACCAATTCCCGTCCCTTGTCCGCCATTTCCAACCCGTTCGTTGTTTCCGCCTTCCCGTGGGTCTACACCTGCCCGCCGTTTTCCCCCGTCCGTCCTTTTACCCGCCCTCCGCGCAAATTCGAAAGAAAAAGGTGAAGCCTAGCCGGCGGCAGTTCGAACCCTTTACAGGTAGTCGACCTTTTTCCAGGTAGTCGACTGTTTTCCAGGTAGTCGAACTTTTTCCAGGTAGAAAAAAGTCACGTGAACCCCCTCGAACCAGTGGCAGCACACGCACTGGAACAAAAGGGAACAATCTCTTAATGGTGTTGGAACGCAGTCAATGGAGCTGTCAAGAACAATTGTTTGAGGCTTGAAAAAATGAAATGGTGTCAAAAGGGTGTTGGAACGCAGTCAATGAAGATTTTAAGAAAACATATTTTGGTAGTGGTTTGAGGGATCCAGAAGGGAATGGTCTCTTAAGGGTTTTGAAACACAGTCAATGGAGCTGTCAAGAATACAATGAATTGGTGGTTATTAAAGGGATGCAAAAGGTAACAGTCTCTCAAGTATGTTGGAACACAGTTTATAGAGCTTTTGAGAACAAAATGGAATGGTGGTTGTTTCAGGGATGCAAAAGGGAACGGTCTCTCAAGGGTGTTAGAACGCAGTCAATGAAGCTCTTGAGAATGCAATGAATTGGTGGCTGTTTGAGGGATGCAAAAGGGAACGGTCTCTTCAGGGTGTTGTAATGCAGTCAATGGAGCTGAAAAGAAGACAATGAATTTTGGAACGCAGTCAATTGAGCTGTTGAGAACAAAGAATTGGTGGTTGTTTGAGGGATGCATAAGGGAACGGTCTCTTAAGGGTGTGGGAATGCAGGCCAAGAGCTGTTGAGAACAAAATGCAATGGTGATTGTTTAAAGGATGCAAAAGGGAACGGTCCCCTAAAGGTGTTGGAACGCAGTCAATGGAGCTGTTGAGAACAAAATAAAATGGGATTGTTTGAAGGATGCAAAAAAGAATAGTCTCTCAAGGGTGTTGGAACGCAGTCAATGGAGCTGGGAACAACACAATAAATTAGTGGTTGTTTGAGGGATGCAAAAGGGAACAGTCTCTCAAGGGTGTTGGAACGCCGCCAATGGAGCTGTTAAGAATCCCATGAATTAGTGGTTGTTTGAGGGATGCAAAAGGGAACGGTCTCTCAAGTGTGTTGGAACACAGTACATGGATCTGTTGTGAACACAAAGAACAGGTGGTTGTTTGAGGGAGTGAAAAGGGAACGGTCTCTCAATGGTGTTGGAATGCAGTCAAAGGAGCTGTTGAGGACAAAGAATTGGTGGTTGTTTGAGGGGTGCAAAAAGGAACGGTCTCTCAATGGTGTTTGAACGCAGTCAATGGAGCTTTTGAGAACAAAGAATTGGTGGTTGTTTAAGGGGTGCAAAAGGGAAAGGTCTCTCAATGGTGTTGGAACGCAGTCAAAGGAGCTGTTGAAACACAATGAAGTGGTGCTTGTTTGAGGAATGCAAAAGGGAACGCTTTCTGAAGGGTGCTGGAATGCAGTCAAAGTACCTGTTGAGAAGCCAAGGAATTTCTGGTTGATTCAAGGGTGCCAAAGGGAACAAGCTCTGAAGGGTGTTGCAACACTGTCAATGGGGCTGTGAAAAAGCCAAAGAATGTGTGGTTGTTTGAGGGATGCAAATGGGAACGGTCTCTTAAGTGTGTTAGAACGCAGTCAATGGAGCAGGGAACAACACAATGAATTGGTGGTTGTTTGAGGGTTGCAAAAGGGAACGGTCTCATAAGGTTGTTTGAACACAGTCAATGAAGCTGTCAAGAATACAGAATTGGTGGTTGTTTGAGGGAAGCAAAAGGGAACGGTCTCTCAAGGTTGGTGGCCCACATTCAATGGAGCTGTCAAGAACACAGTTTTGGTGGTTGTTTATAAGATGTAAAAGGGAACGGTCCCTCAAGGGTGTTTGAACGCAGTCAATGGAGCTGATGAGAAGACAATCAATTTTGGAACGCAGTGAATGGAGCTGTTGAGAACACAGAATTGGTGGTTGTTTGAGGGATGCAAATGGGAACGGTCTCTGGAAAGTGTTGAACGAAGTCAAAGGAGCTGTTGAAAACACAATGAATTGGTGCTTGTTTGAGGATGCAAAGGGGAACGGTATCTTAAGAGTGTTGTTGAAGCATACCATTGAGTTGAATGGTGGGAAGATGTGGTTGAGTTTGGTGCTGCATAGACGTGGTTGAACTGGATGCTGTGAATAGATGGCTAAGTTTGACATTTCGAATGTGTAGCTGATTTGAATTATTTGAAAATGCATCAGCCAAGAATGGAAAGCATTACCGGAGAAAAAGGACCCGGTGAAATAGGATCCCTTTTACGAACTTTTTTTAGGTCCCTATTTCTCCACTAGATGGGTCCTTTTTCTCCCCTCCGTAGGTCCTATTTCGTCTTCGAATTAGTGTTGTCGAGTATACTCGTCAAAATACTCGGTACTCGAGTACGATCCGAGTACTACTCGGAAAGCGAGTAGAAATCGAGTGAATATACTCGTACTCGGCTTTCAGCGCCATCTATCGAATACGATAATAACTGTTCTAATTAAGGCGCCAAATAATTATGATGAACAATCCATTCCTTCCATCACTCTTTTTATCTGTTATTAATTTCGTCAATTCACTTGCGTCTGCTATTTTACGAGTGTTTGATAGTCGAATAAGTGCGTTTTCGTTAGTGTTTCAACATCATGGCTACATTTGAAAGTGACGCTGAGAATTTGGACAATTTTGATGGTTTGGTGGAGGAGATGAATATTGAGGTTCACAAATTTAAAAAAAATCGAGTTCTTTTTCATGTTAGATATGTTGTATGTAAAGGTTGCAGACAACATTGAAGGCTCTAGTTCGGCGTATGTAAGCCCTATTTGGAAATACTTTGAAAAAGACCGTAGAGATGAAACGAAAGCGAAGTGCAAAATTTGCGACTCATTTCATAATCGCTCTGGTAGTTCTACTAGTAACCTGATTAAGGTATCAAAAATTTTGATTTAAAATGTCTGGATAGTAAAATAAAATTTCGATTCGTTTTCTAATTTTGTGTAGCATTTGAAAGCAGTGCATAAGATCGATCCTGGTTGTAGAAAAGTCACTAAAAAGGTAAACGCATCGGTCAATAAGACAATCGTGGTAAAGAGGAAGGTGGATACCGAGCTGGATCGTCTCTACGTTATGTGGCTTTGCCACGATCTTTTGCCATTTCGAACCGGGGAAAGTAAATATTTTCAGAAGTTCATTGCTGCTCTTAAGCCTGACTACGTAATTCCATCAAGAACTAAATTAAGTCAGTGCCTGGTTCCAGAACTAGCAAATGAAATTCAAGAAAAACTTGTTACGATCCTTGAACAACGGGATGTTGCAGACGTTGTATTGACAACTGATGCTTGGACGTCTAAGTCTTGTGACAACTATGAAGCTCTAACGGCCCATTTTATTTGCAAAAATTTCGTGTTCAGATCGGCTACGTTGGGAATCGCAAAACTCGACAATCAAACTGCTGACGGGCATGTAAAACTAATAGAAAAGCTTGTAAACAAGCATAAAGGACTAATGGAACGGGTAACCACATTAACTTCCGACAATGCCGAAGTTATGAAGTCCACATGTAGAAAACTTAAAATTAGCTGGTTTGGTTGTATCCCTCATACAATTAATCTTGTTGTCAAAAATGGTCTTAATATTTCTGATTGTGCGAATATTCTGGCTTCGATTCGTGCAATTGCTTCTCATTTTCGCAGGAGTGCAAAAGCAACTGCTTTACTGAACAGTGAACAGAAAAAACTAAAACTGGCTGAACATAAGTAATCACATATCATTTCTTAATTTTAAAAACATAGCTAATTGTTTGTTTACTAGGATCATAAGAGACAACGAAACCCGCTGGTCTTCTGTTTACTTCATGCTAGAACGTTTCCTTGAACAGCACAAGGCAATTTACAACGTCCTAAGTGATCTGAAGTCTGACCTTGCTTTTCCGTCCTTATCTGATTTGAAAGACCTGGCCATGTTAAGGGACTATCTGAAACCTTTTCAAGAAGTTACTACAGTAATGTCGTCAGAAAAAAACGTAACTGCATCGTCGGTAATTACTTTTATGAACTTATTTCTATATTTAGATATGATTTTCAGGTCATTATTAGGTGATTTATCTCGTCACTGAACTTATGCGTCATGCCACAGATTTCAGTGTCTTGCATGAAGACAAATACAAAGTGACCGCAGCTGTTGCAGCTTCCATGAGGGTTTCAATGCTAGAGCGTGGATTTCCTTCGTATGCGTCAAACAAAATACTTCTTCTTGCTACTATACTAGATCCCCGTTACAAAACTGCTGGGCTTCCGAATGACGAAGCAGTTCAAGCAGCAAAAGGTATATTAACTTTAGTTCCCTTTCTCTATTTCTTATACTGTCCTTTTTTATCATTGAAGGCGAGCTATTTCGGAAGGCATCTCTGCTCGACGATAGCAACGATGGCATTGATGAAGCTGTAGTCGAGTTATCATCAAGTGAACGCCCTAAATCAATTTTTGATCGTCTGGATGAAAATCGCGCTATTGCTAATCAATCTGCCTTAATTTGTGCTGGATCTCGCCACGAAGTAGAATCCTATCTTACTGAGCCGACTATTGGGAGGCACGAAGACCCTTTGCAATGGTGGAAGGCACGCCAAGATCGATACCCTCGCCTTTCTATTTTAGCAAGAAAAGCACTTTGCATAATTGTCAACTCTGTTCCGTGTGAACGCATATTTTCTAAAATGGGATTAATCATAACAGATCGCCGTCAACGCCTTAGTCATCGAAAGGCAGGTCTTCTCGGTTTTATAGCCCAAAATTTGCAAATTCTTTCCGATGAAATATAATAAGTATATAAATGGTTCCTTCGTGCAAAATATCTTTTTTTTTAAATTTTGGTTGAATTTCAAATGTACCTATACGTTATTTTCTCGATGTAAAACATTTTTATAGAAAAACTAGTTATTCCATTAAAAATTACTACTAAATTTACTTTTCGTGGATGGGATTCGAACCCGAATAATCTGCGTTCAAAGCAGCGGTGATGTCACTGTGGCACACCAGTTTAAATAGGGAAAATGGCAAATATTAATGATTCGCTCTATTTGATTAAGTCACCCGAGTACCGGGTATGTACTCGAGTACTTGCCGAGTAGTAGCCGGAAGTACTCGTACTCGAGTACTACCCGACAACACTACTTCGAATAGGCACGAGCTATATAGTTTTCAGCCGACAGAACAGCGTTGGCGTTGATGCATACATTGAAACATCCCAAACAATTTAGTTTTAACTCCGATTTCTTATTTTCTTTCATTAATACATTGCATATGAAGTGGTTTGTATAGCTCATGTTATGAAAAATTGATGAATGTTCTGTAAGATTGGTAATGTTGAATACCATCATACGTGTTCGTTTTCTGCTGCATTCTTGCACCCTTTCCCGATGTAGGACGCTATGCATTACGTTATGTACGATGCATTACATTAATAAACAATGATTGCTGTTTAATTTTTGTTACATTTTTTTATGAACCACACACTATATAGTATTAACTTCTAATTTTCTGGTAGGTATGGAAGATGACCAGTATAAAAATTTGGTAGGAAACAGTTACCAGTAAGCGTATTTGCAAGCAGTATCCCACAACTAAATACCTTTATCTTTGTCGGTTCTATATATTTTCTTTATAAATATGTAAATATGTATACATAATTATAAAAATGTATACATATTTTCTTCATATATATGGATAAGCTTTGGTTTATCGGAATTTATTGGTTTATATGAACTTATCTATAACCACAGGTATTTACCTTTTGGAAAATTGTCTTGGATCACTGTCTTTTCAGTGAGTCATGGATCATTAGTAGAGATGAACCTTGGATTATCTGCATGAGCTGGTTACATCAGACATTACTGAATTCCGCTGGTCTGATGTTAGCCCCCCCAACCGGGTGTGATAACACAGACCAGCAAATGAAAACCATCGATATCAGCTCGACAGTTGATGTTAGTTCAACTATAGAACTGAATTAGTTGGATATTCTTTGAATTATATAATACATACTTTGAAACACATACAACTGAGATTAAAAATCTTACAGTAATTAATCAATTTTTCATAACATGAGCTATATAAACCACTTCAAATACAATGTATTAATGCAAGAAAATAAAAAATCGGAGTTAAAACAATTTTTTTAATATTTTTTAATGTGTGCATCAACGCCAACGCTGTTCTGTCGGCTGAAAATTATTTAGCCCGTACAGTATCCTGCACCACAATAAGGTGAACACCGATTTATTTTAAAAAAGCCAACTGTGGGTAGAAAATATTAATGGTTTACCTTTTTAAGTTGAGGTAGGGTGGTTTTGGCGCTAAATAATTATAAGGGGGGTTGGGTAATGCCAGTCCAGACACTTTTTTTGCCCTAGGTATTAAATGTCTGGAAAAAGTGGAGACTGTATTATAAGTAGACTCCCGATACTGCGACTTGTTGATGGTCATGGCGAAAGCCACAAGCACGGGGAACTGCAATCGCTTGAGTTTAAACGGAAAGTCAGAGTCGGTTAGTGTCATAGACATGCGTGGTAGAAAAACAGTGTGTCCTTTGTTTTTTCCAGCTGCGATGTTTGCTACTATCAAATTGAGCGCAAGTTCTCTGATGATCAATCTCGCACCGTTGCACAGTCCTTTTCACGAGTCAATGTTCTTGAGAAGAATGATGATGGCTCCAGTTTTCAGTTTCAATTCGTGCGGAGGTAGTCCAGAAACGTTGAAGGTGTTTAATATTTCCGCAGGGTAGTTGGAAATTTCCTCCGGATCCTCTGGTGTCAATGCTCCTATAAATTTTCAATGCGCCAGGCATCTCTGTGATGATTTGGTTGTTTATCCGAAGACAATCTTCATTCTTGGGGCATAAAATCGACCACTCTATCTTGCAAGAGATCCGATGGGTCTCCAAAGACGTGTTCGACCAATTTACGTTGAATGTTGAGAAAGTCTTGTGGAATTTCGATGACATCTGGGTTGTTGAGCCTTGGTATTTGAGGGAGAGTTCCATTTCCGAGCTCGATGAGCCAATCCGCGTAATCTTGACTGCCAGCTGTGGTGCGCATGTTCTGCACCAATCGAAAAAGATGGAAATGTGGCCAAGTCGCGTTATTGATGTTGGTGGCTTCAGCGACTTGGATTCTGTTTCCATGTCGGACAACGGGCAGGCACTGTCTGAAATCGCCGCCAACCAAGAAGACTTTACCGCCGTAGGGATCGACACGATTTTTCATCACCGTTTGGAACAGATAATTGATTGCGTCGAGAGCATGGTTGGTCTTCATTGTGGCTTCGTCTAAGATGATGAGACTCGCGTTCCTAATCATTTGCGCATTATAGGTGCCTTCTTCGATTTTCGATCGTGTCGTCTCTGTAATTGGAGGGTAGATCTTGAACTGCGAATGGTAAGTCGCACCATCTAACAACAAAGTCAACGCGATCCCCGTCGAAGCCACTGCGATGACTTGTTTTCCTTGGCCCTGGAGTACATTTATGAGAGTGTTGTAGACAAAAGTTTTGCGCGTTCCTCCAGGGCCGTCTAGGAAATACTGTCTTTGATGTGCGGTGTTGGTGACATCGTTGACAGCAGCCATGATTTGATTAAAAGCCGCCCATTGACCGTCGTTGAGTTGAGCCAGTATCATTTCACCCATCAATCGCTTTTGTTGCCTCACGTTGTCGTAGTTTTTTCCATTTGGGCATCAATCAGTTGGTTGATGAGATGGAAGTCAGGAACAGGCAAGGAAAATTCTTCCATCGTCTTGTTGTTGAGACGTAGCTCGTCCTGAATCCATTTCAGCGTCAGATTTTTGGCTACATTGGCATCATGTCCGCTCCTAATAAAGTTTGCCATGAGATGATTGAGGTTGGCATCAAACAGAGTCGCGGCGTCTGTAGGATTACAGTAGAGGCAAATGTCGACATAGAGTTGCCTCAGTTGAGCTGGCATTTGGAAAACGGCTGCATCTTCCATGGTCGTTGACCAAGCCCTATCGTCTTCTAGCAGATTGAGTGCGATGGCTGCCGATTTAAAAGTGGCATGTTGTAATCCGTCGACCGTTTGAAGATGCTCAAAACTTGTCGCTCCCTTGACGTCGATGAGCAGTAATCGAAGGCAATGACGCTCCACTTGCCTGACGCCCACCGTGTAGAGGCGACCGATGATTCTAGCCCTTCTGCATCTAGGTTTCCACGAATTGGTTTTCTTCATGAATACGTAGTGGTGAGGGATTTCTCGGTAGAAATACTGTCTTGCGTTGTCGTCTTCGCTATTCAACTTGAAATATGCCGTAAGGTTGGTGTCTTTGTTGGCAGCGTTGATTGCGGCCTGCTGTTCATTGCCAGGCAGGGAAAAAACCGACTGTTCTCGGGGCAAATGGACGGCCAGTCGACATATGGCATGAGACCGGTCTGATAAGGGGAACTTGAAGATTCTCCAACAGGCTTCTGGTGCGCTGACGTAGCGCGCATCCAAATGACTGGTGATTTCATCCCACTCAACTGTTGGGACGTCACCTGCCTCCCGTTGAAAAGTTTCTACTTTCGTGTCTTTTTGATACAATCATATCCCTTGTAGACATATTTGAATATGTACTTGACGCTGACGATTGACGCGCAGTATTCCAAGTTGATGTGCGAATCAAACTTCAAGGACAGCCAGGGGTTTTACGGAACGACCCATCTGTTATCCACTTCGAAATGCGTGTGTCCTCTTTTCAAGCGATGCACGACACCTGTATCTCTTCTTCGATACGTCGGGAAACCATTGTCGTTGACAATCGTTTCGGCCATAAATTCCTTGGGAAACCGTTTCGTGCAGATGTTGCCGTCCATGCAAGGGGACTGTTTGTTGGTCGATCCACACGGCCCGTGAATCATGTGGGCCATGACGATGTTGTAGAGTCTCGGATGGGTTGTCTTGTCTGGTATTTCGGCACAGATGGTTTCGTCCACGTCTTTTGCCGTTGCAGGTGCGTCGTGCTTGTCGATCCAGATAAGCATGTGACAGTGTGGTAGGCCACGCTTTTGAAATTCAATGACGTTAATTCGAGCGGTGGCAAATCCCAGAACCTGGCGCTTTTCGATGTCATTAACCAATTAATTTTTCTTTTGATTAAAGACTCTGGCAACAGTATCGGGCCAATCAGATGCCGATAGATGGGTCGGAATGTTGGCCACAATTTCTTTCCACTTCGGGTTGCATGTGAACGTCAGGAAAAATACCGGTTTGCCGAATTTGCCGCAGATTGACATCGCGTCTTGGTACGCTTGCTTTATGGCTCTTGGACTTCCAATAAAACTCGAAGGGAGAACATGATACGATCCAACCGTCATATTTTCTCTTTCCGCCCGATTATTGATGTAGTCCAAGAGACCGTTGTACTGAACAACGTGAAGCTCCGCCTGGTGTTCGCGGATGTACTTGACGCGGTTGGCTTCAATCTTGACATAGGAATCTACCATCCATTGCTGAGTGAGTGGTCCTCCGGCCAAGACGTTGTTGAAATAGTCTCGTATCGACATGAGAAAGCTGTAAAATTCGCACTGCCTCACTCTCTTGCGTCTTCCCTCACCTCGATTAAATCGCTGAGGATCATTTTCATCATCGTCTATTTGCTCTTCTGGTTCCGGTTCAAGTTCTTCTGCCGGAAACGCATCATTGGCCGCTGATTCTGCTGCTGGAATTTGCATTAGCAGTCTCTCGTTGAGCCTTTGGAACTGAATCTCTTCCTCTTCATCCACATACATTTCTCTTGAAGCAGCTTCCTCTCTTTCTCGTCGTGTTGTGGTTGTGTAAGGCATATTTACATACTAACCATCGTCACCGTTTGGAAAGAGCAATGGATAAGTCATGGGGTCACACATTGGTTGCTGTGTGCTGACTTTGATGAATGTTCTTCCCCTGGCTGGTATGAAGAGATGGCCTTGGATGTCCCTCTTGGCTGTTGGCTCTCCGTTTGCGCTTTTGAATAAAACAGCAATCTCGTTTGTCGTCGGACTGTTGTAATGCCTTTGGTCTAAATTTCTTCGATCACTGCTGATGATCATACCCACTATTTGGTGCGGCAAATTTTCAGCACTTGACGTATCATTTTGTAAATGGCTGCGTAAGGATTTTTTTCGCGGATCATTGCGTCCAACTCCGCCATCAAGTTTCTACAGCATCTTCCGTTCGACTCGAAATCGGCTATGAACTCGCCGGCCTGTGCTGCATCCATGAAATAGAGATTGGCGTACTTGGGATTGTTTGTATTCGTACCAACGGGTGTCGTGTTGTGATACACTTGGCCATGTATTCTGAAACAATAGGGGCCACGTCTTGGTGGAGATGAAATACTGGCTCCCAATCAAGCAAATGCGTGAGCGCTATTGTAGGTGCGAATTTTCGCCATGAAACTCTTCGATTTCGGATGATTGTTTTGCAAAAATTTTGAAAGTGGTTGAGGGCATTCCTTTGGAGGTTGAAGGATAACTTTGCCTTTTCTACAACATTGCATTGATTTCTTGCCTGGCGGTCTTTCACCCTTGAAGTGTATTGCGCCGCATTCTTCGCGAACGATGTCCATTGCTCCACAATCATCTAATGGACAATCATCTTCAGAGACAATAGTTTTGCAAGCCAAACGATGAGTTCTTGCCAATCCAGTTCGGTTACGCTCCGCTAAAATTGCTTCGTGATACGTGCGTTCTTCTTCTGTTTCCAATGGAACGAATTCTGCATGTTCCAATGCGTTCATCGCACGAATTATTTCTTAATCTTCCACGTGTTCTTCATGGAGACGTTCCATCCGAAACCGACTTTGTTCTACTCTTTCTCGGGTTTCTTCTTCGTTTTCTGCCCCTCTGTAGGTGGCTGTTTGTTCCCTGTTAAGTTCCCTATGTACTTCCGCCTCTTCTTCCGTTTCTTCAACCAGATACATCTGATGACGCAATCTGTCAGCCATTACACGGAAAGTCATTTCTTCTACCGTCTCTTTTGCGCGTAGTACTTGATGGCGCATTGCTTCTACTATTATTCGGGAGGCTCTGTCTTCTTCTGTCTCTTAAACGCGTCGCACTTGATGTCGCAAGTTATCCTCAATCATCATTACTCTCCTGTCATCAGCGGTTTCTGCGTCACGTACAGCTTGCTGCCGTGTTGCTTGATCTCTTAGCCTTGCACGTCTTTCTTCCTCACTTTCTTCTTCACGCAGAGTTTGCTGCCGCAATGCTTGCTCTTGTAGCCTACCTTGTATAATTTCGTCTGGCTCTTGAGCTCGGTTTTCTTTACGTCTTTGCGCTTCTACGTCTAGACGCACTTGCCTGTCTACTTCATCTTGGGTTTGACGTTGAATTTCTTGATCGAGATGCTGTTTTTTCTCATCGCGCACATATTGTGTTCTGACTCTATTGTCTTGTAAACGTCTTTCTCTAGCCTTGGAGCTTCTTGCGCTCTTTTCTCTCTTTGCTTTATATTTTTTTCTGCTTTTTCAGCATCAGTCAATTGACGACGCGGTGCCATTGTTTGGTTGTTGATAATAATGGTAATATTCGATTCTTGAATGGGACATGCTGAGTGGAGGGCTTTTGGAGGGCTATTAGAGGTAGTTAGATGTGCAACAAATTAAAGTAATTAAAACAGGAAATCGAATTTTGCAAAAGAGAACGGTATCTTAAGGTTGTTTGAAAGCAGTCAATGGAGCTGTTGAGAAGCCAAGGAATTGGTGGTTGTTTGAGGGATTCAAAAGGGAACGGTCTGTCTAGGTTGGTGGAACACAATCAAGGGAGCTATTCAGAATTGGTGGTTGTTTGAGGGATGCAAAAGGAAACCGTCTCTGAATTATGATGGAACACAGTCAATGTATCTGTTGAAAAAAAAAGCAATGATGGTTGTTTGATGGAAGGACAGACTCTGAAAGGTGTTGGAATGCAGTCAACGGAGCTGTTAAGAACATAATGAATGTGTGGCTTGCGTTGAAGGAACCAAAAAGGGGAACAGTCAATTACAGTTTGTTACTGTACATTTGTAATTGATTATAATGTGAATAGTGAATTGTATACCTTCGTATCGTTGAGTTGAGGGCGTTGAAAAATTTACGCTGGGCATGTGACTGACGTCGGCTCTGATGGTGGAGACGTGTAGATAAATTGTGGAATGCGGTGTTGGGGATAGCTACAGTCACGAAAAAAGGAAACGAGGAAAGGTCAAAATCACGTGACCTGCCTGAAACCAATAGCAGCGTGCGCCTACACGACCTTGAATGAAAAATCAAACAGACGGACAGATACACACACAAAACTCCTCTCACAAACAGCCCTTGCTGCTTTATAGTATAAGCGACTAGTATACGGCGACCCGTACCAGGACGGTAATAGGTGAAGTCTAGTATTCAGGCGGACCTGTCCTTAAACCCCATAATCCACTTAAAGCCCCTTAATCCACTTTAAATTTCTTAATCCATGTTAAGCCGCCGAATCCACGTAAAGCCCCTTAATCTACTTACAACTTATTAATCCACTTAAAGCCCACGTATTGTCAAGTCATACCTCTCCTACACTTAACAAACAATGGAAGAAAAACTAATCACGGTTGAGCGCACTCGGGAACTACCCCCAAGGCCATGCCCGTGCTCCTTATTTGGTCCGTAGACCGAGGCGGAATTTAGTTCCTCTTTTTTTTGTGGTTGTCATTATCACATGGGTTGTGATTTTTAGGGGATTTTTCTTCGGCTCTGGCTATTCTTGTAGGAGAACTTCCTTGAAAACCATGTTTTTCGTGAATACGTTGTTCTTATCTTGTTCCGTGATTTGTGGAATATTTTTAAGTTGCTTGCCCTGTTTCTCTGTTTCTTCGCTCTGAACCTTGACACCTTCTCTTGATGTTGCACGCGAGAATGCGACGTATAGTTGGCCGTGGCTGAAAACGGATTCCGGAAGGTAGATGCCTACTTGCTCAAAAGTCTGTCCCTGTGACTTGTTGATGGTGATAGCGAAAGCAACAAGCACAGGAAACTGCAATTTTTTGAGTTTGAAGGGCAAGTCAGAGTCGGTGGGAGACATGGACATCCACGAAGGAAGACGTTGTGTCTTTTGTGTTTCCCGGCCGCGATCTCTGCCACGATCAGGTTACCGCTGAGCGCCTTGATGATGAGCCTCGTGCCATTGCAAAGTCCCTGTCGCGAGTCAATGTTCTTGAGAAGAATGACGATGGCTCTGATTTTGAGTTTGAGTAGGTGCGGAGGTAGCCCGGAGACTTTTCTTTTACTTTCCCGGAAGGTATGTAAAATTTCCGGAGGGTAGTTGGAAATTTCCTCTGGTTCCTCTGAATCGATAGTGTCGATACTTTTGCAGACTTTCAACGCGCCAGGCATCTCGCAAATGATCTTGTTGTTGATCCTAAGACAGTCTTCATTCTTGGGACATAGAATAGCCCGGTGTAATACATCCCTTTGGGGGTTGAGTACTACAAAGAATTAAATGTTGTTGGAATAGGAGTTTAAGTGAACTCGGAGGCGAATTACCCACAATGATAGACGTGTATTTTACCTGACTAAGGCCATAAGAATTACACGGGACAGGACATACAATATGACAAGAAAGGGAATAACGAGACAAACCATAATGACCAACAGAATAAGGACAATTTGGAAGCTTACCGATGTAGCGCGAGCGTTACGGGAGCGCACGTTGGTAAAACGATACGAAGTGGCTTGTGGTAGCGAGAGCGGGACGCGGGGAAACAGACAGTTCAAAAGGGAGAAAAGCACGAGACAAAGTTTAAGAGTAGGGAAAGAGACAAGTGCACGAATAAACTCACAGGATTAACACTCAACAATTCGACTACTAAACGTTTCAGAACTGTGAGAGGACTCTAGCAAATTCAAGAATTTGCACTGATAGAGTTTCCGCGTCTAAACGTTGTGGAAGTTGCCGAACGACTCTGTTTGTCGGAAATGTGGGTTCATCACGAAACTTCGCATTTCGGGAGTGGTCACAGACGCTGATGGCCTGTCGCAACTCGGCACGAGCAACCAATCAAGAGATGTTTTATTAATTGATTGATTATGACGTGTAAGCAACCAATCAATTGATTGTTTATTTATTGTGTGATATGCGCATCAGTTGCAGGTGTTCATCGAGGTCAGCTAAAAGTGTTGATGACTTCATCTCCGGATTGACCAACAACGTTTCAAGGAAGTAAACAGGAAATACGATACGAATTGTAAACGTTAACATAAGGAAAAAGGTGGATATCATAAGTGAAAAAGGGAGTAACATAAGATCATAAAATGTGGGCATGTTGAGTAAATATATTTGTAGGCCTTCGTTACACCGGTTACAAACTTGTTCTCTGACGCCTTCATTTAAATGATCCGATGGATCGCCAAAGACGTGTTCGATTAAGTTAGTTCGAATATTGAGAAAGTCTTGCGAGATTTCGATGAGATCTGGGTCATTAGGCCGTGGTGTTTGTGCCAAAGATCCGTTTCCCAGTTGAATGAGCCAATCAGCGAAATCTTGACTACCATCGGCGGTGCGCATGTTTTGCACCAATCGAAGCTGTCAAAAAAGAGGCCAAGTCGCGTTATTGGTGATGGTCAATTCGATGATTTTGACCCTGTTTCCGTGTCTCACAACGGGCAAGCACTGTCTAAAATTGCCGCCGATCAAGAGAACTTTGCCACCGTAGGGATCGACGTGATTCTTCATGACAGTTTGGAAAAGATGATTGATCGCGTTGAGGGCGTGGTTGGTCTTCATGGTTGCTTCGTCGGAAATAATGAGACTTGCGTTTCTGATCAGTTGCGCGTTGTAGCTAGCTTCTTCGATTTTCGATCGCGTCGTCTCTGTTATTGGAGGATTAATCTTGAACTGCGAATGGTAAGTTGTTCCGTCCAGTAACAAAGTTGACGCGATCCCCGTGGCAGCCACTGCGATGACTCGTCTCCCTTGGCCTTGGAGGACCGTGATTAGGGTGTTGTAGAGAAAGATCTTTCCCGTTCCTCTAGGACCGTCCAGAAAATACTGCCGCACATGTGAGTTGTTGACATCGTTAACAGCAGTCATGACTTGATCAAAGGCCAAGCGTTGACCGTCGTTGAGTTGCGCCGACATCATTTCGCCCATCAGTCTCTTTTCTCTTTGACTGGTTTCGTTGTTCTCTTCCATCTGAGCTTCGACCAGTTGGTTAATCAGATGGAAATCCGGGACAGGCAAGGAGAGATCTTCCATCGTCTGATTGTGGAGACGTAGCTTGTCCTGAATCCATTTTAACGTCAAGTTCTTGGCCACGTTAGCTTCATGCCCGCTTCTAATGTAGTCTTCCATCAGATGGTTTAGGTTGATTTCAAACAGATGCAGAGCGTCGGAGGGATTACAGAAGCGGCAAATGTCGACAAAAAGCTCCCTCAGCTGAAGAGGCATTTGGAATGCTGCCGCTTCTTGCATGGCTCTAGCCCCAGCCGCTTTAAAGTGGGATGGACAATCTGGTCAACTTTTCACAAATCTTCAAAGCTTGTTGGCCCTTTAACGTTGATGAAAAGCAAACGAAGGCAATGCCGTTCCACCTGTCGAACGCCAACCGTGTATAGGCGACCGATGATCTTAACCCGTTTAACGCGAGGCTTCCACGAATTGGTTTTCTTGATGAAAACGTAGTGGTGAGGTATTTCTCTGTAGAAATATTGCCGTGCGTTCTCGTCGACGCGATTCAACTTGAAGAAAGCAGTCAGGTTGGGGTCTCTCGAAGCGGCATTGATGGCGGCTTGCATTTCGTTTCCCGGTTGGAAAAAGACGGGCTGCTCTCGGGGCAAATGGACGGCCAGGCGATAGATGGCATGCGAACGGTCGGAAAGGGGAAACTTGAAGATTCGCCAACAGGCTTCCGGCACGCTGACGTAACGCGCATCAAGATGGCACGTGATTTCGTCCCACTCCACCCTTGGTTCTTCGCCTTCTACCAGATGATACGTCCCCACTTTTTGATTCATTGTCAGGCAATCGTACCCTTTGTAGACGTACTTGAAGATGTACTTTACGCTGACGATGGATGCGCAGTATTCGAGGTTGATGTGGGAGTCATACTTGAGGGATAACCAAGGGTTGTAAGGAACGACCCATGTGTTGTCAATTTCGAAATGCGTGTGTCCTCGTTTCAAGCGGTGTACAACCCCCGTATCTCTTCGTCTGTAAGTGGGGTAGCCGTTATCGTTTAGGAGTGTTTCTTGGCTATGTTGCTTCGGGAAAGCCTTTGAGCACTTGTCGCCGTCCATGCAAGGGGATTTTTTGTTGATTAACCCACATGGACCGTGAATCATGTGGGTCATGACGCTCTTATCAAGTCTCGGATGCGTTGTTCTATCGGGAATTTCCACGCATATGGTTGCATCCAAATCTTCCGCTGTAGCAGAGGCGTCACGCTCGTCCATCAAAATGAGCATATGACAGTGGGGCAATCCCCGCTTCTGAAATTCAATGACGTGTATCCGTGCAGTCGCAAATCCCAGCACCTGGCGCTTTTCAATGTCATTGACCAACTTAATTTTTCTTTTGCTGGAAGACTCTTGCGACTTTATTGGGCCGATCTGGTCCCGAGAGATGGCTGGGAATGTTGGCCGTGATTTCCCTCCACTTGGGGTTGCAGGTGAAAGTCAGGAATAATACTGATATGCCGAATTTACCACAGATGGCCATTTCATCTTGGTACGCTTGCTTCATCGCCCTTGGGCTTTCGATGAAACTCGATGGGAGGACGTGATAAGATCCGACCGTAAGGTTATCTCGTTCGGCGCGATTATGCAAGTAGTCCAAGAGACCGTCGTATTGAGCCACGTGAAGCTCTGCCTGATGTTCGCGGATGTACTTGACGCGGTTGGCTTCACTCTTGACGTAAGAATCGACCTTCCATTGCTGAGTGAGTGATCCGCCGGCCAAGACGTTGTTGAAATATTCCCGAATCGACATGAGAAAGCTGTAAAATTCGCACTGCGTGATCCTTTTTCGTCTTCCTTCTCCACGATTCAATCGATGGGGATCGTTATCGTCGTCACCCATTTGCTCCTCTGGTTCCGGTTCTGGTTCTTCCACCAGCTCTTCCTCACCAGCTAAGGCTTCTACTGGTGCATTTTCTAGCTGCAGCATCTCATTAAGTTTTGGGAGATCGATCTCTTTCTCTTCATCCACATCCATTGCCCGTGCTGCTGCTTCCTCTCTTTCACGTCGTGTAGTGGTGGTATAAGGCATGTTTATTGGGTCGCACATGGGCTGTTGTGTGTCAATCTGAACGAATGTTGTCCCTTTACTGGGATGAAGAGATGACCACGGATATCTCTCTTCGCTGGCGGCTCACCGTTTGCGCTTTTGAAAATCACAGTAATCTCGTTTGTCGTCGGGCTGTTGTAACGTCTCGGATCTAGATTTCTTCGATCACGGCTGATGATCATTCCTACTGTTTGGCGCGGTAGATTCTCATCTTGGGCTCGGCGGTACTCTTCTTCAAGCACTTGACGCATCATCTTGTAAATGGCTGCGTACGGATTCTTTTCTCGGAGCATTGCGTCCAATTCCTCTATCAAGTTTCTGCAGCATCCTCCGTTTGAGGTGGAAAGCGCTCTGAACTCGCCAACCTGCGCAGCGTCCATGAAAAAAAATTTGCATTCCTAGGATTGTTCGCATTGGAGCCGACGGATGTGGTGTTGTGGTACACTTGACCGTGGATTCTGAAACAATAGGATCCACGCCCTGGGGGAGATTAAATATTGGCTCCCAACGAAGCAAAAGCGTGAGCGCTGTTGTATTGGCGGATCTTCGTCATAAACGCTTTCGCCTTTGGATAGTCATTCTGCAATAGTTTAACCAGCGGTTGAGGGCACTCTTTTGGAGGTGGGAGAATCACCTTTCCTTTTGCGAAGCATTGGGTGAATTTATTGTCTGTCGGTTGTTCACCCTTGAAATGCCTGGCATTACATTCGCCGCACGTGACGGTCATTTCTCCACAATCGTGCATTAAGATAAGGTCTTTGGAAGCCAATATTTTGCCAGCCGCTCTATGAGTTCTTGGCACTTCCGCACGGTTGCGGGCAGCCAATAGCTCTTCGTGAAAAGTGCGCTCCTCTTTAGTTTCCAATGGTATAATTTCAGCATGTTCCAATGCATTCATGGCATGAAGTAATTCCTCGTCTTCCTCTCTCTCTTCTCGCAAACGTTACATTCGAAATTGACTCTCTTCTCGTCTTTCTTCCCTTTCTTCTTCTTTCTCTGCCGCTCTGTAGTTGGCTGTTTGTTCCCTGTTAAGTTCCCTACGTATTTCCGCCTCTTCTTCTGTTTCTTCAACCAGATACATCTGATGACGCAATCTGTCAGCCATTGCACACAAAGTCCTTTCTTCTGCTGTCTCTTCAATACGTTTAGCTCGATGGCGCTCGTTGTATCTTATCTGTCTAACTCTTCTCTCTTCTTCGTTTTCTTCGTCACGCAGTGATTGCTGGCGCAACGCTTGGTCTCTTAGTCGAACTTGATATACCTCTTCAGACTCTCTAGCTTGGCACTCCCTCCGCTTGGCGGACTCAGTTTCCAATCTTGCTCGTCTGTCGTCTTCAGTTACGGTTTGACATTGTCTCTTTGCAGGTTCAGCAAGTTCGTCTGCATTTTCTCTAGCCCCACCTTGAATTGGTTCTTGTTGTCTCGCTCATTTCTTGTTTTCGCGAACATAAGTTGCTCTGGCTCTATTTTCTTCGTACCGCTTCGCCTTCGTCTGCGGGTCTTCCTGTGCTCTTCTTTCTCTTTGTTTCCTATTTTTTTCTGCTTTTTCAGCATCAGTCAATTGACGACGCGGTGCCATTGTTTGGTTGTTGATAATAATGGTAATGTTCGATTCTTGAATGGGACAGTCCGAGTGGAGGGCTTTTGGAGGGCTATTGGAGGTAGTTGGATGCGCAACAAATTAAAAGTAATTAAACAGCAATCGAATTTTGGAGAAGGTGGGAATGGGAGCGTATATTGAACACCGCAAATATCCGAAAACACTTTCAAATTAGTCTCTTGAATAAAATGAATTGACGAAACAAAAATTACACCGCAAGAATTTCCTAAAACACTTTCAAATTAAACTAAGCCAATTAAAATGTAAAATTGAAACCGTTCCACCTCACGACACTTTACCAGAAAAAGTTGCCCGTGGGATTTCGCAGTGCTTATGTCTTATAAAGTTGTTGGTCACAACACCTATCACTATATCTCCGGTATTAAAGGACTGTTCTCAAGTCACAGGCTCTGCATTCTCCCGGCCTTACCGTAGTCTTTGGCCGGGGAGCTTGCCTGACAACTAATCATCACCCGCACAGGAACCTGTGTTCCACAGTGACTTGAGAAGGACCCTCAAAGAAAGTTAGTTTTTCGGTGCCGGGTTTAATCCAACAACTCTTTGGTGGGGGGGAGGATGAGGTTGGGGAATACTTTACTTGAAAATTGAAGACCAAACGTGTGATTCCCCGCGGTGGTGTGGCAATTTAAGTGCCAGGATAGAATGTTGCGATGAAAGCCTTAATAACCTATGAATTTATCGTAAAAAGGAAAAATACAATCATAAAAGATAAAGATGTGAAGAAAACCCACTTACTTAATTCATTAAAACATAGTTTTGTTTGCGAAAATCTTCAAATCAACATAGAAAAGTTTTGTTTCTTTTGCAGTTCAGCTTTTGACAATAATTATCCATAAATGAAATTTTAGAATTGACTGCGTTCCAATATTTTTGGGACCATTCCATTTTTAAAAAAGTATTATACAGTAGATCTTTCTTTTGCAAAAATCATTCAAATTTAAAAAAAACTACGTTCCAACGTTATTGTGATCCTTTTCGTTTTTAAAACCCTAATCGATTGTTTGGAAGGTGACACAGAAAAAGTTTTATCATAAAGTTGGAACTCAGTCAATCAATCAATGAAACATCTTATCCCAAAACAGTTTACTTAGAAAGATTTTGATCAAAAATTTCCTTTAGTTAACTTACATTGATTATTAGAATGCTGTAACATGGAATGCAGGCAATTTTTCAGTTAGAAATAACATTCACAGATTTAAACCGTTTGTGTTTTGTTACAGATTTTCAATGTTTTGGCACCGTTCCCCCTTCAACATTGGAATTAGTTTTTGTTAAAGAATTTTAAGGAATAGTTTTCGTAAGCACAATCAATTCCAATTTTGAAGACGAAATGTTGACTTAAACTTAACAAACACAGTATTTCCTTCTGTTATAGCCTGCAATTGGCAAAAGGACCGCGTTTCCAAAATTTTTGGCACCGTTCCCTATTCAACATTGAATTGATGGTTTGTTGCTGATTTTCAAATGAACATTTTCTCATGCATAATGAATTCCGATGTTGAAGAACCGATGTTGGCTAACTCTTAAAAAATCCAGTATTTGTTTCAAATTGTTTCCACATTTGGCAAAGGACAGTGTTTTAAAAAGTTTAAGCATCGTTTCCTTTTCAACTTATGAATTAATAGTTTGCCACAAATTTTCTAGGAGTAGTTTTCAAATACACAAACAATTCCAATGTAAAACGGGAAAATTTAACTTATAAACTTAATAAACCAAGTCTTTGATTCAGTTGTGGCCTGCAATTGTGAAAGGACTGCGTTTTTCAACATTCTTGCTACCGTTCTCTCTTCAACATTGCAATTGGTTGATTGCTACAGATTTACATAAAACAATTGTCTTGTCAATCACCATTCCTTTAATAATATACTACCTGTTTGTTTGGTTTTTTTTACTGTGGACGGAGCGTGCTCTTTGTCAACGTGTGTAATTTTTCTTGGGAAACTTATATAAGAATTTTGTCTGCTTTTATTTGGGTTTTACGTTTCCTTTCATCGGCCGTCTATTGGTCAATATATTGATTTTCATACTGCTGACGACAAAGAAAACAGGGCGCTAAATCATAGAAATTTGTGCAGCGCAATGTTTTAGAGTTCATGGTTCATACATCATGGCGGCACAAAATCTGCTGGACGACATGTCTGATTCAATCTCTAATTCTGTCGGCGACGAAAATGTGGAAGACAGACAGTATTTTATCCCAAATACCGCTTTTAGAGATCGGGGGAAAATATACCATAACTAACTGCACCCAAGAATCGATGATAGAAGAGAAAGAGGAAGAGGAAGAGGAAAAGATGAAACAAAGAACGGAAAAAGGGATTGAGTATTTACAAAGTGAAAGAAATGAACAGAGGAAAACAATAAATATAAAAAGTGGCAAATAAACGATGGAAGAAGAAGAGGAAAATGTAGAAAGGGAGCTAAGGGAGAAGAAAAGAAAGATTGATATGGAAGGAAGAGAAATAGAAATGAAACTAAGGGAACTGACGAAGAAGAAGAATGCGGAAATGGAGAAAAAAAAGCGGCGGATTTGCTCCGGTATCGAAAGTATCCGGAAAACAAAGCATCAGATTTGCTGAGGGAGCTGGAAAAACGGGCCGAAGAAGCACGCTACACCGCCATTCAGTAATATTTTTTTTTAACCTTTTTGTTGTATGAATAGATTTTTTATTTTAACAGGTTTCAAACAGTTAAAGGAAGGAAATGTTTAAAAGGAAATGTAGCCTATAAATTTAGCATTGCATTGTATTATTACTCTTATTTCAGGCAACAATAGAAAGAAATGACAAAGGACTGCGTTTCCAAAATTTTAGGCACCGTTCCCTGTTCAGCATTGTAATTGGTTGTTTGTTACATGTTTTCAAACAACAGCTCTCTTATGCAAAATCAATTCCAATGTTGAAGAAGAAATGTTGGTTAAAATATAAGAAACAAAGTCATTGCTTCTGTTGTTACCTACAATTGGCAAAGGACTGCGTTTCCAAAATTTTAGGCACCGTTCCCTGTTCAGCATTGTAATTGGTGGTTTGTTACAGATTTTTCAAAGAACAATTTTCTTATACACAATCAATTCCAATGATGAAGATCGAATGTTGTCTAAAATATAAAGAAATTAAACAGTCATAGCTTTTCAAAGGAAAACTACCTTTTACACAACCAATTGCAATATTAAAGTGGGAATTTAGCGATTGCAGTATTGGGAATGGTGTC
The DNA here is from genome assembly GCF_020631705.1 of Daphnia magna. Taxonomy (NCBI): domain Eukaryota; kingdom Metazoa; phylum Arthropoda; class Branchiopoda; order Diplostraca; family Daphniidae; genus Daphnia; species Daphnia magna. Next base: position 5,942,270 of record NC_059188.1, read on the forward strand.
TTAGATTTTGACAATCCCTGCCTATGTCGAATTGAAATGGAAATAAAATTTATAAAATTTATTATTTTGTATTAGTGCACGAAAAAATTCAACCACAATGGACAAACTGGTGACCGAAGCAAGACAACATCTTCATATGAAGAGATGCAGGAGAGTTGCGGCAGAGCAACGAGAGAAGAATAGCAATAGTGCTGGCAAGAAATAGATATTGTCTTACGTGTATTCGCATTTCGTCATTAGGCAATCGTAATAAAAAATTAACAAACGATGGTTAGATTAAACAGCTTAACTTTTGTGGTTGGGACATCACACATGACGTCAAATCGACCAATAAAGTAAACATTTATGGAGCTGTTAAAAAGACAAAGAATATGTGGTTGTTTGAGGAATGAAAAGGGAACGGTCTCTCAAAAATGTGGGAACGCAGTCAATGGGGCTGTTGAGAACCCAATGAATTAGCGGTTAATTGAGGGATGTAAAAGGGAACGGTCTCTCAAGTGTGTTGGAACGCAGTAAATGGATCTGTTGAGAACACAAAGAACAGGTGGTTGTTTGATGGCTGCAAAAGGGAACGGTTTCTGAAGGGTGTTAGAAAGCAGTCAAAGTACCTGTTGAGAAGCCAATGAATTTGTGATTGTTTGAAGGATGCAAAAGGGAACGGTCTATCAAGTGTGTTGGAACGCAGTCAATGGATCTGGGAACAAAACAATGAATTGGTGGTTGTTTGAGGGATGCAAAAGGGAACAATCTCATAAGGGTGTTTGAAAGCAGTCAAAGAAGCTGTTGAAAACAGAAAAAATTAGGGCTTGTTTGGGGGATTCAAAAGTCTCTTAAAAGTGTTGGAACGCAGTCAGGGGATCTGTTGAGAACAGTATCCAATAGCTGTTGTTTCAGGGCTGCAAAAGGGAACGTTCTCTTAAAAGTGTTGGAACGCAGGCAGTGGAGCTGTTGAGAACAAAATGCAGTGGGGGTGGTTTTAGGGGTGAAAAAGGGAACGGTCTCTTAAACGTGTTGGAACACAGTCAGTGGAGCTATTGAGAACAGAATGCAATAGTGGTTGTTTGTCGGCTGCAAAAGGGAATGGTCTCTGAAGATTGCTTGAACTCAGTCAATGGAGCTGGTGAAAACACAATGAATTGGATCTTGTTTGAGGGATGCAAAAGGGGACGGTCTCTGAAGGGTGGTGAAACACAGTCAGTTGAGCTGTTGAAAACACAATGAATTGGTACTTGTTTTAGGGATGCAAAAAGGAACGGTCTCTCAAGGTTGTTGGAATGTAGTCAATGGATCTGAATAGAAGACAATGAATTGGTGCTCGTTTTAAGGGATGGAAAAGGCATCGGTCTCTGAAATTTGTTGGAATGCAGCCAATGGAGCTGTTTAAAAAACAAAGAATATGTGGTTGTTTAAGGGATGCAAAAGAAAACGGTCTCTGAAATTTGTTGGAATGCAGTCAATGGAGCTGATAAGAAGACAATGAATTGAAGACTTGAGTTGAAGGAAGCAAAAACAGTCTATAACAGTTTGTTTTTGTATATGTAATTGTTTGTAATATGAATAGTGAAATAGTTGTAATAGTAGTAGTTGAGGACGGTGAAAAATGTACGCCGATATTGCGGTTGACGGCGGCCATGTTGGAAAAGACGTGGAGATAAATTGAAGAATGCAGTGTTTAAATTGGCTACCGTGAAAAATCACGTGACCCACATGCAACCAATGGCAACGTGTGCCTACATAAAATTTCTCAACCATGAGTTTTTATTTCTATACGTGAACAGGATCAAATATACTTGTATTTAATGTAAATAGACTTTGATACCACTAATTTTTATTTCTTTATGTTAACAGGATCAAATATACTCGTATTCAATGTGAATACACTGTGATATTAAGATTTTATACTTCTATATGTAAACAGAATCAAATATACTTGTATTTAATGTAAATACACTGATAAACCATGATTTTACACTTCTACATTGATACTGTATCAAATATACTTGTATTCAATATAAATACAATGTGATATTATGAGTTTATACTTCTACAAGTAGACAGAATCAAATATACTTGTATTCAATGTGAATACACTGTGATACCATGAGATTTTACTTCTTTAAATACACAGGATAAAAAATACTTGTATTCAATGTGAATACACTGAGATACCATGATTTTACACTTCTACATGGAAACTGTATCATATATACTTGTATTCAATGTGAATACACTGTGATGCCATGGTTTTTTACTTCTACATGTAAACATAATCAAATATTCTTGTATGCAATGTGAATACACTGTGATATTATGAGTTTATACTTCTACAAGTTAACAGAATCAAAAATACTTGTATTCAATGTGAATAAACTGTGATATTATGAGTTTATACCTCTACAAGTATACATAATCAAATATATTTGTATTCAATGTTAATACACTGTGATACCATGAATTTTTACTTCTATACGTAAATAGGATAATATATACTTGTATTCAATGAGAACACACTGTGATATTATGAGTGTATAGTTCTACATGTAAACAGAATCAAATATACTTGTATTTAATGTGAATACACTTTGATATTATGGGTTTATAATTCTACATGTAAACAGAATCAAATATAGTTTTATTTAATGTGAATACATTGTGCTACCAGGAATTTACAGTTCTACATGTAAACTGTATCAAATATACTTGTATTCAATGTGAATACACTGTGATATTATGAGTTTATACTTCTACATGTAAACGAAATCAAATATACTTGTACTCAAAGTGAATACACTGTAATACTATGAGTATTTACTTCTCCATGTAAACAGGATCAAATATACTTGTATTCATTGTGAATACCCTGTAATATTATGATTTTAAATTTCTACATGTAAAGATAATCAAATATACTTGTATTCAATGTGAATACACTGTGATACTATGAGTTTAAACTTCTACATGTAAACTGAATCAAATATACTTGTATTCAATGTGAATACACTGTGATGCAATGAATTTTTATTTCTAAATGTAAACAGAATCAAATATACTTGTATTAAATGTGAATTCACTGTGATACCATGAGTTTTTACTTCTATACGTAAACAGAATAATATATACTCGTATTCAATGTGAACACACTGTGATATTGTCACACAAGTTGTATTTGAACAAGAACAAATGAATACAACAAGTAATGACTTAATTCTAAACAATAGTTTAACTCGAACACAAAGGGATAACGATTACGAAAAGTTGGAGAAGCTTCTGAAGACCTCTAGGGAAACCAGGGAAATCGTCTTTTACCGAATTTTACACTTGCATTTATACTGCTATGCTAATTACGCCCCTTCCGGAGCGCATGTGTCCGTATCTACTTCTAGCGCTGATTATCTGTAATGATTCATTCCCACGTTCGCAGCGTAGTCCAATGAGCGGGTGAATCATCTCTGTGAAGTGATAAACATTTCCCGTTTTTCATCCGCGACAATATTATGAGTTTATACTTATAAAAGTAAACAGAATCAAATATACTTGTATTCAATGTGAATACACTGTGATATTATGAGTTTACACTTCTACATGTAAACTGTATGAAATATACTTGTATTCAATGTGAATACACTGTGATGCAATGAGTTTTAACATCTAAATGTAAACAGAATCAAATATACTTGTATTCAATGTGAATACACTGTGAAACCATGAGTTTATACTTCTACAAGTGAACAGAATCAAATATACTGGTATTTAATGTGAATACACTGTGATATTATGAGTTTATACTTCTAATTGTAAACAGAATCCAATATACTTGTATTAAATGTGAATACACTGTGATAGATTGACGGAGATGTAGGACCGGTCGAAATAGGCCCCGACGAAATAGGCCCGGCAAATAGGACCGGACGAAATAATACCCAACGAAATAGGACCACTTTAAAAATATTTTTAAAGCGGTCCTATTTCTCCGTCAAAGTGGGCCTATTTCTCCCTTTTATTTCTAAGTTTCATAAGGTACTCGGATATAATTTCAAAAATATTCGACCTATTCTCCATGAGAGAGAAGGCGGAATAATCTACGATACTTCCGCCACCGTTTATATTCATTGCCGTAGCTCAAACCACGATGAGTGAAATTCACACATTGCCGTCTAGTTATTCATATGTTAGTTAACCGATTTCCGTCTTTATTTTTTCATGAACCTATTCCCCTTTTTTTTTACTATAAAATTCATTTGTTACAAAAGTCGTTTTCACTTCACAACTATCGTTAATTTGAAAAATGAACAAATTTCCGTGCTTGCTTTGCCATTTTTTTCTTCCGTAGCTCGATCCCCTCTTCAGTGGCTCAGCCTTGAACGCATCTCCCCCCTTTAGCGGATCAGCCTTGAACGCGTCTCCCCTCTCTACCGATGCCAATGCCCATTGCTTGCGTGAAGTAGGAAATGAACATATTTTATGAAATAACTCTTACGGATTTATTTCAAACATTTTCATAAACAATTTTATGTTTTTTAAAGCAATAAACGAAAATAACTTTTAAGTTTTGAGTTTAACGGGGCTGACGCGACGCGCTGCTCAAGCCGGCCAGAAGGGTGGTCGAGCGGGGGAGGCTGCACGCACTCATGGGAGAGGGGTGAGTGAAGGGGGGGTTTTCCTGGGCCATACCATACGCTCCTATGTTTTCCCGTCTTCATATCAGCAACCAGTGGTGTAGTGGTCAGCAACTCGGACTGTGATTGCCAAAAGTCGGTGTTCGAATCTCGGCCAAGTCGAAATAGAATTTTATTTACAAAATATTTTTGAAAAATTAATAGCTCAACAGCATAAAGCGGTGTGGAACTACCCTGGCGAAATGGATCGTTTTTTTTTTAATTGATCAAATATAAATATACAGCATGAAAAGAAAATTTCTATTATAGTTTAATACCAAATGTGGTTTTGAAGATTTCCATCTATAATATAATCGGTAATAGTGGCGTCACTAGCGTGGTGCAATAGCGTCATGAAGATGGCGTCATCTGCTCATCGTCAACTTCAGCGTTTATTTTACAAATAAAAATAGAAATCTTATAAAAAAATAAAAATAGCTTCAACATGTGTACATTTTATTATTATATGGCAATCCGTTTTACCAAGAAAAAAAAATTTTTTTTGCTCCCTCGTTTTTTTTTCTTTTTGCGACCCACAGCCATCTAGCGCTTGCAGTTGTACTAATTAATGTGTGAAGATAGCCTAAGCAGTGAGCACGTAAAAAATAAAGAGACTAATTAAGCACATGTTCTGCATAGTTTTTTTTCTTTAGTATTAACTTAATTAATTAGTGATGGAAACTGAACAATTGAAGGCTAAGTATGGTAATTCTTTGAATGATTGTTATTGTATTCATTATGTAATGTTTCTTTCTTTTTTTCAGCTCTAATTCTTCGTCTGCAAGCTCAATTACTGGAGCAAAACAGAAAATTTAGAGGAAACACTTTTCAACCAGTACATGATGTGCTACCGAATTCGTCCCTGACGGAAAGGGAAAATGAGCTGGCAGTGGGATTCAAGAAGTACGAAAAGGGTAAATATAATAAGAAAACTATTCTTGTTCAATGATTTGTTAAGAAATTGTTGTTATATTTCCAGGGAAAAATGGGCTTCCAGTTCTACAACGGAAACAAAAAGGAAAAGAAAATCTTAGTAAGCCTTGCGAGCAGCTTTTCTGTTGCATGATGAAAAAATGGCATAGTAATTATATCTGTCCCATCAAACAAGACTTGGAGGAATTATCCAGAATGTCACTAGGTATTTGTTCAGTAAGCTACTATCGAGACTGGTCCAGTAGAGAAATGTCAGCTGAATTAGAGAAGTATGAGATAATGAGAAAAAAGTTGCTCGTACATTTCATTAAACAATTTTAATTCCCTCTTTATTTTAGAGTCTTCAAAGGACTGGATATCTGTGGAGGCTACTGCTTGTGTGTGAAGAGTGGAAAGTTCCTGAAACATTTTCAAAGTAATGTTCCCGATGGAAAATCTATCAAGGTAACTTAGTTGTAATGCAAAACTTACAAATAAACAAAATAAATGTCAGGTTATGATCTATGTCTAGTCCAAACAAAGTTTATTATCCTGTCCTGTCAAACTCGACCACTTTTAAAACAAATACGTACCTTTATGAGCTTCGGTCAACTTGTCAGCCCTAAGGGTTGCATCTTTTAACAGTGATTGATAATCTAGGATAAAGTTCTTTTCCTTGTCGAAAAACTCGTCAACCTCCTTTTTTGTAGACCCAAGCAATATCTCTCAGTCGTTGTAGAAAACGATCTAACAGTTTCTCCTTTTTGTTTTTTCCTCGTACTGACAACTGTGAATATTCAAAAGCATTACTAGAGTTGATTCTGAAATTGATTGACAAGGTACACTCGTTCTTATATCTATCTTACCTGATAGATTCAATCATGAAATTTATTCATTTCGGAAGCATCGACGAATAGTGCAGGTGATGGTACAGCAAGCTTTTTGCATTCACAGAGATGACTAGTTGGTCTTCATCATAGACATCAAGACGAAATGGCTTGACAAGCAGAACAGCTTTGCCAGTGACGCCAAATGAAAGGGATATTGAATCACTAGATTCCTCCAGGATTTTCAAACTATGAAATTAAGAAAGACAAAATGTAAATAAACAGACCATAATGTTTTTAATCGGAAGAGTGCCTTGAAAGCTGTGGACTTCCAGAAAGGGATTCCTGTGCCCTATAACGTAACTTGATAGGATTCATTTCATCAAGCTGAAAATGAAGAGTCTGATCACATGTTTTAAAATTACCACAGGGGAGTGAAGAAGAAAATTGCCACTTACATCGAACAACACCTATTGAAGATTTATGTTGCCTGCGAGTCAACCAAAATCTGCACAAAATCCAGCTCCACGAGCACCAACAACAACTATGGAATAAATACTTGAATAAAGGAATTGCTTTAAGCAACTGTTATGTAATTAGATACCTGCATCATGTGATGAATAACTGGCTGGATAATCATGGTGAATCTGATAACAGGAAAACAGAAAAGAGACAGGGTTAAACTAGTCTGTATTAAATATAAATAACCGTGTTAAAAACTAACCTTTGTGACTTAAGAATCTTTTAAGCGTCCATCGTAAGTGGAAGAGAATGATACAAATCCAATCAGAGCTGGTCTGGCATTAAGCTACAAATAAACTTTAGATCTTCAATTATAAAACTGCTAAAGATTTTTGTGGACAGCATTTCTGGTATAAATGTAACGAAGTTTTACCGATGCAAAATCCCAAAGAGTGAAATAATATCCAAGTTGTGTGTTATTAAGATGACGGATGACCACGCTATTGATGACTCGTCTGCTAAACGAGTGTGCATTTTCAATAATTAAAAATGGATTATATTCAATTCAAGAATGGATAGTTGTTAGAACACATTAAATAATTTTTTTAAAATTTTAAATAATAAAAAATTTGTGTATTAAAGTTATTTGATAATTTTCATGTTGAAAATTAAACGCTGGTTAGTGATTAACACATGATGCCATCTTCATGACGCTATCAAACCACGACATTTTTACCGATAGATGGAAATCTTAGACAACTGGACTTCGGGACTGGTATTCAAAACTATATAGTAATTTTCGCTTCGTGCTTTAAAAAAATTAAATAATTTACAAAAATGTTTTAAACGACAAGCGTCGTGTAAAGCCCAACCGGTGATTTATTTAATGCAACATGTAGCCGCTTGGTATTGCAGGGCTTGATGCTGTTGTGCTATTTATTTTTCAAAATAATTTTTCTGAAATTTCTACTTTCACTTATCCGAGATTCGAACACCGGTTCTTCCGATTGGTATCCCGGTTTGCTGACCAATAGACCACCCGTTGACATAGAAGCGAAAAATAAAACATGGCTGCGTATGGTATGGCCCAGGTAAACCCCCCTGCACTGACCCCTCTCCTACGGGTGCGGGCAGTCCCACCGCTCGACCACCCTTCTGGCCGGTTTGCCGGCTTGGGCAGCGCGTCAGCCCCGTAAAACTCAAAAGTAATTTTCGTTTCGTGCTTTAAAAACATTAAATTATTAATGAAAATGTTTTATATATATTCGAAAGAGTTATTTCATCAAATATGTTTCATTTCCTACTTCACCCGAGCACTGGATTGGCATCGGTAGAGAGGGGAGACGCGTTCAAGGCTGTTCCGCTAAAGGGGGGAGATGCGTTCAAGGCTGGGCCACTGAAGAGGGGATCGAGCCACGGAAGAAAAAAATGGCAAAGCAAGCACGGAAATTTGTTTATTTTTCAAATTAACGATAGTTGTGAAGTGAAAACGACTTTTGTAACAAATGAACTTTATAGTAAAAAAAAAAGGGGAAGAGGTTCATGAAAAAATAAAGACGGAAATCGGTTAACTAACATATGAATAACTAGACGGCAATGTGTGAAATTCACTCATCGTGGTTTGAGCTACGGCAATGAATATAAACGGTGGCGGAAGTATCGTAGATTATTCCGCCTTCTCTCTCATGGAGAATAGGTCGAATTTTTTTGAAATTATATCCGAGTACCTTATGAAACTTAGAAATAAAAGGGAGAAATAGGCCCACTTTGACGGAGAAATAGGACCGCTTTAAAAATATTTTTAAAGTGGGCCTATTTCGTAGGGTCCTATTTCGTCCGGTCCTATTTGCCGGGCCTATTTCGTCGGGGCCTATTTCCACCGGTCTTATATCTCCGGCTTCCCTGTGATACCATGAGTTTACACTTCTTCATGTAAACTGTATCAAATGTACTTGTATTCAATGTGAATACACTGTGATATTATGAGTTTACACTTCTACATGTAAACTGTATCCAAAATACTTGTATTCAATGTGTATACACTGTGATGCAATGAGTTTTTACTTCTAAATATAAACAGAATCAAATATACTTGTATTCAATGTGAATACACTGTAATGCCATGAGTTTACACTTCTACATGTAAACAGAATCAAATATACTTGTATTCAATGTGAATACGCTTTGATAACATGAGTTTTTACTTCTATACGTAAACAGGATCAAATATACTTGTATTCAATGTAAATAGACTGTGATACAATGATTTTTTATTTCTACATGTAAACAGAATCAAATATACTTGTATTTAATGTGAATACAATTTGACACCACGAATTTTTAATTCTTTATGTAAACTGGATCAAATATTCTCGTATTTAATGTGAATACACTGAGATATCATGATTTTACACTTCTTCATGGAAACTGTATCAAATATACTTGTATTCAATGTGAATACACTGTGATGTTATGAGTTTGTACTTCTTAAAGTAGACAGAATCAAATATATTTGTATTCAATGTGAAAACACTGGGATACCATGAGTTTTTACTTCTACATGTAAACAGAATCAAATATACTTGCATTAAATGTGAATAAAATATGATACCATGAGTTTTTACTTCTTTACGTAAACAGGATCAAATATTCTTGTATTCAATGTGAATAGATTGTGATACCATGAGTTATTATTACTTTTACATTTAAACAGAATCAAATATTCTTGTATTTAATGTGAATACAATTTGATATTATGAGTTTAAACTCCTACATGTAAACTGCATCAAATATACTTGTATTCAATGTGATTAGACTGTGTTACCATGAGTTTTTGCTTCTACATATAAACAGAATCAAATATACTTGTTTTCAATGTGAATACACTGTGATATTATGAATTTATACATCTACATGTAAACAGAATCAAATATAGTTGTATTCAATGTGAATACACTGTGATACTATGAGTTTTTACTTCAATACGTAAACAGGATCAAATGCGCTTATATTGTAAGGACTCCCAGTAGAGTTAAGACTTTAAGTAAAATGAAGTTAACTTCATTTAGTTAAGTGTTTGTACAATCTTATACTCCTTTTCCCCACCATTGACCTCCTTTCCCTCGCTATCTCTTTTATCACTGTCTTCCGCTTGACCGAGGTGTCGATGACACCCAGTTTTATCATTAACCTTGTTCTTTTTTGGCACATTCCTTCATCTTTATTGCCCACGCTAAACTTATAGCGTCCGCATCTTAGGTTTGGTATAAAACCCACCGTTCCTTAGATGTTCGAGTTAGTTCCCCTTTTAGCAGTCGTGTGTAGTTGTTGCACTTTTTATTCCCTACTATCGTGTAGAAACCTAATAAAAAGTGATGGAGAAATGAACGGATCGTGCCAAGACTCACCGTACGCACTGTGTCCTCTTATACATCGCCGCTCCCCACTGCCAGTCCGACCCGTGCTTCCAGACCCGACGTCGCGGCACTCACCGTCACCAACAAGGCGTCAATATGTCATCAACTCCAGCGTAAGTAACCTTCAATCTAACCTTGCTAGCTGTCCTACCTTTTTTTTTGACCACCTCGCGCCGCTACAATTAGATGATTCACTCGTTCAGGCTCCGTGGTGCGGACACTATGCGTCGCACGCACATTCAATGAATTGACATGCGTCGGGTAGTTTTCTGCGTAGCGTGATTGAACGTGTGGGTCGTCCTAGCTTACTTATGTCCCACTTGGTTGACGGACGCCATCTTTCTTTTTTTTCGAGTTCGTCCAGCGACGGATTTAGGATTCAGAAATCACCGTTTTTTTTTGTTTAAACACCACTCCCTTATGCTGCCGTACAGTGAACCGCGATTGCTCACGCGGGAGTAGGAATTCACGAAGAGTGATTTGTGTGTTTTTTCAAGCCAGAAGATATTGGAGCCGATAATAATGTTCCACGATGCCCTCACGCTAAGTCACGCTAATTCACGCCGTCTCCCGAAACCCTCAAATTGCCAGAAAAAACCCGTTTTTTCTGAACTTTGTTACGTCACTTATCTCGTGCATAGACTACCCAGGGAAGGTTGGGAACCGTGATTGCTCACGCGGGAGTAGGAGTTCACGAAGAGGGATTTTTGTGTATTGTCAAGCCAGAAGATATTTGAGCCGATAATACTGTTCTACAATGCCCTCACGCTGACTCACGCCAACTCCCGAAATTCTCAAATTACCAGAAAAAAACTGTCTCTCTGATCTTTGTTACGTCACTCATGCTTGTGCATAGACTACCCAGGGAAGGTTGGGAACCGTGATTGCTCACGCAGGAGTAGGAATTCACGAAGAGAGATTTCTGCGTAATTTCAAGTCAGAAGATATTTGAGCCTGTAATACTGTTCCACAACGCATTCCCGGTAAGTCACGCCGACTCCCGCAGACTCCCGCAGACCCAAAATTGGGAGAAAAGACCGCCTAACCCATTTAGCTTCATTACCGCGTGCATAACATCCTTGTAAAATAGTAAAGGTTAAGGACGAGAGCAGCGCGGGAAAGAAGCGCGGGAAAAAAGATTTCGCTTCTTAAGCGTTGGGGGAGGTCCTTCCGTCAATCCTTCCCATCATTCAGGACGGGCCCAGGACCAAACCAAGCCGCAGCAAACCAAAAATACATCGACGAACAATTAGAGAAGTTTGTAGACAGCTGTAAGGGTAGCCAAGGGTTAGGAGAAGGATATTTCACGCAACAGGAAGTACGGGAACACGCAAACGAAGACGAATGGGCACACCTGGGCGCCCGACCAAAAAACCTATACCCCCAACCAACAGCCCCCCTAGTAAATTTCGATATCCTCAACAACACAGACCGAAGGGAAACACAATTCGCCCAGCAAAAGAACATACTCCGGAACACGCACAGTCCTTATTTAAAGACAGTTACACACAGGAGGAGAGAAGAGAGCTGTTACGCCAGGCAAGCACTCTCCTACACGAAGCACACCCCTCCCTCACACCTAGTAACCGGAAAAGGATCTCCTTCCACAGCCAATATTGGCACTCCCGCATCCACGATATCCCGGAAGACGAGCTTATTTCCGAGCTCCAGCATCATCTGGAAGCTAATGGCCGAATCTGCCTAAGTGACGAGCACACCAGGGTCTGGTTGCTTTCCCTTCTAGCGCTTTACCCCTCCTTCGATACTCCTGCCAGACTTTTCGAATTTTAAAACCTACTGACGGGGTACACCCCAGTTCTACCTCGTTCGTACGACAGCAGTGATTCCGCCCCATCTATGGACGCCCTAACCCCACCGCTGAGAACCGAAACAGTACAGAGCACCGAGGAGCGGCTTATCGACGTACAGTATGATGCACAAAAAGGTGAACACCGATTTTTTTTAAAAAGCCATCTATGGGTAGGTAATATTAACTGTATACTTTTTTTCAATAGAGGAAGGGTGGATTTGGCGGAAAACCACCATAAGCGGAGGCTGGGTAGTTTAAGTGTAGACACCTCTCTGTAATGCTTCTGGCGATAGGAATAAATGTCTGGAAAAAAGTGTGTGTTGTATTTTTCTTAGACACCCGAACCCTTCCCCCCCCCCAGGCGAAGAAGAAAATTTATAGAGTTATCTAACAATCACGATGTCAAACTCTTTCACCCGTCATTGTAATAATTACACCAAACAAGCACGTATGAAAATATTAGAATAAAAACGCATAATCATATGTTATTATAAAAATATTATTAGTGATCGATACTAATATATTTTTTGTCATTAAACACAGGAAAAATGGTTGTCTTATACGGGGCTTGAACCGCCGCAATCCGTGCATGAAGCCAATGCTATACCATCAAGCCATTATAACTTAAAGATTACTCTTTCGGATATCTATATATCGTGTTATTTCAAATTTTATAACTGATATCTGGTATGAATATATAGAATTGCGCGGCATGCTTGGGAAATGGAAAAATATAATTTTTTTTTTTTTTTTTAAGTTTTCCTTCATGAAATAACACGATATATAGATATCCGAAAGAGTACTCTTTAAGTTATAATGGATTGATGGTATAGCATTGGCTTCATGCACGGATTGCGGCGGTTCAAGCCCCGTATAAGAAAACCTTTTTTCCTGTGTTTTATGACATAAAATGTATTAGTATCGATTACTAATAATATTTTTATAATAACATATGATTATGCGTTTTTATTTGAATGTTTTCATACGTGCTTGTTTGGTGTAATCATTACAATGACGGGTGAAAGAGTTTGACATCGTGATTGTTAGATAATTCTATAAATTTTCTTCTTCTCCTGGGGGGGGGGAAGGGTTCGGGTGTCTAAGAAAAATACAACACACACTTTTTTCCAAACATTTATTCCTATCGCCAGAAGCATTACAGAGAGGTGTCTACACTTAAACTACCCAGCCTCCGCTTATGGTGGTTTTCCGCCAAATCCACCCTTCCTCTATTGAAAAAAAGTATACAGTTAATATTACCTACCCATAGATGGCTTTAAAAAAAAAAATCGGTGTTCACTTTTTTGTGCATCATACTGTACCTACCCCAGACTTTGCCAGACACGACCCGAACTTACCCGATCCAACCGAGTTTAGCCCCGTGACGACTTCGGATCCCGATACAATCGAGGAAACACCCGTGAAGCCCACTTCTCGCCAAGAGACAGATAAATTCACACCTCCGACTTCGACTAGCTCGCCAATCGCTTCGCCAATGATGTCCCACCACCACACCCTACATCCAACACCAGTGTCCGACCCCCCGTGCCCTACGTCGATAAAGACACCGTCAAACAGGAAGGTGTCATTTACGCCAGGGCTCACCGTGTATGGGGCGGGTGCAAACAAACCGTTTCCAGTTGAGGCGAGCACGTTCTTTGAGACGTACGAAAAAGAGTTGACCCGCCTCCTAGAAACTGGCGTCGACACGAAGACAGCGATTAGTACCGCGAGAAACCTTGCCCAAGCAGAGCAGAACCAACCAACGGCAACCGCAGACACCCTACAAGGAACCACCAACCCATACCCGACTTCAACACTACAGGGGGTCACCCCATTACTTGCACCACAGTGGGGCTATAACACGCCCCCCACCAATCCGTTTGCCCCATCTGGACAACCCACCCAGAGCATTGCCCACCCAGGTTTCGTAGCTTCCACACCAGTCAACCCGCCATCCAGTGGGCAGCAAAACCCCCACTGGCTAAACACACAACCGCCCTCCACCCCACACCCAGGGACCACAAGTACCAGCTGTCCTTCATCCGTAATAAGGGTGGCCATAGACGACAAAAATAGGAGGGCACAACAAGAACAGGCAATGCAAGCCTTTGGTTCAGTAACAATCTTTTGCGATCGTCAGAGGTCTGGTCGTTTTAACGGTTAGGCGGCTCACCTGGAATCAGCCCTCGATCTAGGAAACTTCGAGGAAGCTAGGAAATTACGCTTAATGCACTCTAAACTCTACGGAGAGGCTGCTGAAGAATTCGACACATTCAAGTTAGACAACCCTATCCGATCCCAAGAGTACGCAGCAGTGAAAGCACGACTTTTCAAACTCTTCCACTCGACAGAAACGCGGTCAAAAAGGAGTGTCGAGTTTCACAACATGAAGAGGGAGCCGGAGGAAAACATGCGCCGCTACGCAAATCGTATTCGTAAGGCATTCCATAAAGCTTACCCTATGGATGGGATATTAGATTCAGTTACCGCCGCATCCCGGGAGCAAATGATGATGGACAGGTTTCTGGGAGGTCTACCTAGCGACGTGCAAGTCCCCTTAAAGTATGAAAAGTTTGCATCGTTCGAGACGCTTATCGATCGAGCCGCATTAGCTATTGAAGAATCACAGACGAGAGTTAGAATCCATGCAGCATACTCATCAACGAACGCCTCAACCCATCAGAATGAACTGAACAGCGTACTGGAAGCCCTAAATCGTTAAAGCACCAAGGTTGACCAAAATGCCACGACTCACAACGCGGAACTACAACAGAGTCTTGCAGAAATAAAAGGCAATTAGCACAGAGGCCCTCTCAGGTTGGTGGAAGACAGAGAGACCCGAACTTGACGCAGTCCGAAACTTTTAAAAGGGCAGCCCTTTTTGCTAATTCCACAACACCTGGGGGTTCCACACCAAAACAGACTGTTTCACCAAGCTACAACAAAAGAACGAGTATTGCCGCCTGTGCCGAAACATAGGGCACCGACATAATTTCTGCCCTACCATCCGGAACCCAAGACCCCCTCCACCATCAGGGGATTATGCCAACACTCCAGCGATACCAACCGGCATCCTGCGGTCGCAGGCGGAAAACTAGAAACCACCGAATCAACTGTTGGGCCACTCGGTGGGTGCCCCAAGCACCAACAATTTGGCAAATCCGTGTCCACCTAAGCTACCACCCCCAGAATTGGACTTAGAGTAGGGAATTGCTCATTCAAAGCGTTAGTAGACAGTGGAGCAGGCAAAAGCCTCATTAGTAGTCGACTCTTCGAAAGACTACAGCAACAAATGGAAGAATTCAGACACACAGGAGAAGTAGCGGTAAACCTTTTCGATATAAGCAACAGGCGCCTGGCCTGCCAGGGCACCGTAACAGTAGATGTTCTCGTCGAGGACGAGAGGCCCCGTGAACCCTTTAGACAAGAGTTCATCGTCGTTCCGCAAATTATGGAAGAATGCGTACTAGGTTTAGACGCTCTTTATGAACATAAGTTTATGATCGACGGTCGTGAGAGGGGAATTTATCGAGTGAGGGAGTCTGATCAACTCCAAAACGATGACAAACCTACAACGATGGTGGCTGTTAAAACGAAAATACCTCCATCATCCGCATGCGTGAGGGAGAGCGAGAATAGTGACGTCAAGCTATCTCTCGACACTGCCTGTTTTCTAGTAAAAAATCCACGGTTACCCGCCGGTCTTCGACTGGACCCCTTTGTCTGTACAAAACGTGACAATGGGATTTTCAGAATTGTGATAGTCAACGAAACAAACCACACAATTTCCCTTCCTCTCTACACCATCTTAGGTCATGTGGTTTTCGAGCCACCTAAACTAATAGCATCTTGTTCCACCAAGCCTACCACCATCGACCCCGCCATCTTCGAAGCCTCCCTCCCAGATGTTACGGAAACCATAAAGGGGGAATTGCGCAAATTGCTCCTAGAAAAACAAAGTATCTTTGCATTTCAAACACGTGATCTGGGGAACACGGGCCTGGTCAAACACGTTATCGACACTCAGGGGCAAGGGCCCATCCGCCAAAGACCATACAGAGCATCCCCCCGTCAACGGGAGGTTGCAAAGAAAATCATCGATGAACTACTAGCAAACAATATTATACGACCCTACCTCTCCCCTTGGGCGGCCCCAATAGTGTTAGTAAAGAAGAAAACAGGAGACGACTGCCTGTGCATTGACTACAGAAAACTAAATGTGATCACGAAGAAGGACTCCTTTCCCCTGCCCCGCATTGACGACGTGCTTGACCTGTTACAAGGCCAAAAATGTTTTTCCACTCTAGATCTGGCATCAGGGTACTGGCAAAAAGAAATGGACGAACCGTCAAAAGAGAAGACGGCGTTCATTGTTGAGAACAATTTGTATGAATGGAATCGGCTCGCCTTCGGTCTGACTAACAACCCTTCCAACGATTGATGAATTTTGTCCTTAAGGAAGAGATAGGAAAGAATTGCTTGGTTTACCTAGATGACATTATCATCTTCTCTAAGACTCCCTTAGAACACATATCGAACCTGCGGAAAATCTTTTATTTACTTGAAGAAGCAAACCTAAAAATGAACTTATCAAAATGTAGATTTTTAGAAACATCAGTTCAGTACCTCGGCCAAGTCATCTCAGCAGATGGCATAGCACCAGACCCCGCCAAAATCGAATCCCTAGTAAATTACAAAAAACCACTTACCGTTAAAGAGATGCAGTCTTTTTTGGGGTCAGCGTCATACTACCGACGGTTTATCAAGGGGTTCTCCACAGTCGCCCACCCACCCCCTCATACATCAAGCGAAAGGTAAACCGCAGGACAGGATAAAATGGGGGCCCACTGAAGAAAAATTCTTCGAATTCCCTAGGAAATGCCTGATGACCGAACCTGTTCTGGCCTTCCCGGATTTCACTAAAGAATTCCTAATTTACACTGATGCCAGCGATTACGGACTTGCAGCCGTTTTGTCCCAAATACACGACGGAAAAGACCAACCAATCGCCTACGCCAGTAGACACCTGAATAAAGCAGAAACCAAGTACTCTACTATCGAGAAGGAAGCTGCGGCCGTGTTTTTCTGTATAAAGCGTTAACGCCATTACCTTCAGGACGAGCCATTCGTTATCATCAGTTATAATCGCCCACTTCAGTGGTTGCAGACGTTTAAAGACGAGACCGGTAGATTAGGAAGATGGTCAATACTGTTGGCTAACCTCAAATACTCGATAAGGTACCGGCCGGGTCGAGTCAATGAGAATGCAGATTTTCTATCCCGAATTCCGGTTAACTCAGTTCGAACGGCCCCTGAAGAAGATGACGCCATACTCCGTGAACAGAAAAAAGATTCATTATGTATGGACACAACAAATTACTTAGAACATGGAACCCATAGTGAAGAAAATACAGACTAGATTTGGGCGAAAAAAATCGAGCTGTATGGTATTGCTGGTGGCCTTCTGTGTCGTACATAAGAGCCCATCTCGAAGAAGAGTTGACGGATCGTGCAGCAACAAGTGGTGGTTCCCTTCACCCTGAGAAAACAGCTATTGAACGAGTATCACGACTGCCCTCTATCCGGCCATCTGGCATACCAGCGGACATGCCTCCGGATTAGAGACAAATACTACTGGCCAACAATGCTCTCCGACGTAAAGGAGTACTGCCTCGCTTGTAAACCCTGTGCCCTCCAACGACGATCGAATCTTCGGGCTTTCTTAAATCCCCTAGATCTCACCTCAGGACCCTTCGAGGTCTTAGGGCTAGACTTCTTAGGGCCAATTCAACCACCATCCCTGCAAGGGAACAATCACATCCTAGTAATTACTGATTACTTCACGAAATGGGTAGAAGTTATCCCTCTGGCAGACCAGACCGCCCTTTCAACGAGCAAGGCGCTAGCAGATAGAGTCATTTTGTATCATGGTCCCCCAAGGGCCATTGTCACCGACCGTGGTTCGAATTTTACGTCCGAGCTGTTCTCCTCACTTTGTAAGACACTACAAATTAAACAGTTGAGGACCACTGCGTACCATCCACAGACTAATGGCTTAACCGAAAGATTCAACAAAACCGTAGTAGAAATGCTACGGAAATACATGGAACAGGGTTTCTCTAAATGGGAAGAAGTGCTAGGCCCAGTTGCTTTCGCCTACAGGAACTCTGTACACTCCTCCACCCTGGAAACCCCCTACTTCCCAAATCATGGCCGCGATCCAGTAGTGCCCATTGACCAATTTTTACATAAACCAGCAAACATCATCATCCCATCCGACTAAAAAAGCCAGCTAATGCAACGTCTTCACGAGGCCTTCGTATTGGTTAAAGCAAACTTGACCCAAGCCAGGGAACAGCAAACGACTTAGTACGACAAGCGGGCTCCTGAGCAAGCATTCAACATCGGTGACAAGGTGCTAATCGACGTAAGAACGCCAATGGCAGGCGCAAGCAAGAAACTAGTCCCCCGTTTTATGGGGCCCTACTGCGTCACAAAAATCAACAACAACCACACCGTGGAAATTCAAGAATGCGTGAAAAAACAGACCCAGTTGGTGCACGTAAACAGGATCAAACCCCTTTATGAATCTATGATCTGTAAGGAAGAACCTTGCGTAGATTTCCAAAAGAGCCGTGATCACCCCATACCACCAGAGGTCACCAACGAACTAGAAGTACCACCCCCAACGGATGAAGAGTACGCTCTGCAGGGAGAACAGGATCTGAAAGACCTCGATGCTGGTCCATCCCCCTTACCAGAAGGAGCGATAACTTCAAACCTCCACAAACGACAAAACATAGACCTCTCTTTCACCCCGGAACGACTCCTTTTAACGGCTTTAGAGCAAGTAGCCCCACCAGTCCCCCCCCGTAGCACCCCGCCCTGAGCGCCGCACTGGCCTACAGCCATGGAGCGCCCTTAGACTACCCAATGGCCGTGACATGTAGCGCATCCCCTCGTATAAATGTTAGATGTTTAAATATAAGTTGAGTAGCAGCCATATGAACAGTTCACCATGCGAAGTTAACCATGTGCCTTTTCACTACATGCCGCGCCGTAGAATAAAATCCGTTACTTCCCTATGTATCATTGCTATGCATTTCCTGGTTTTACTCGTGATTTCATGCTATTCACCGTATCGTATCTTCGCTTGCCTAGATTATTGTTGCTGTCCCTGCTCGCCCTCCTGTTTTTTACCCCCTTGGCCGCATTTAACGCCACCGTGTGTACCTGTGATGGTGCGGCATACCTGGGATTCCTGGAGTTCACGGAGGAAGACTTCTCTTTTGAAGCCACCCGCACTCCACCGGTACCCATTACGTACGCTATCTACTCTACACTACCAGAAGTTAAACGCTTTGCTGGCCACACGTATAGCATGTGGGTAGCCACCACCACAGTGTACAAGGACTTCATGCAATGGAATCAAGTGTCTTACTGCCAGAACCCCATCGAAGTGGATACAGCAACGTGCCGAAGGATGAGAGACACACGACAATGTCGAGGTAAGACGATGGATATAAAAGGTCCCAACTCATTCGCCCTGGAAGGCCACCCATTCGTGGAAACCAGTTGGCTTCGGACGGCGACAGAAAAGATGACCAACTGTCGCCTCGAAGAAGTGACCTTCCAGAGCAAATGCCCGAACTGTACCATCAGCTCTCCACTTGGCGACATCCCTGGAGCAATAAACGGCTCTTTCAAACACAACCTCATGACCCTCGTCTGACACGATTCCTGGAAGAAAGCGAAGCCGTGTGAGATAAGGGTTATTGAAAAGGGAATGGACGTCAAGTACTCTACCGGAAACGACACTGCCTTCCGTATTCGGGACCCAATTAAGCAGCTGGATTTTATATATTCAATGATAAACAGTTCCGTCTGTGGAGGAGGAAACCTCACTGCCTACCATCTGGTTCTAGGAATAGACAGAATCGTCATCGTGGTTCGGGAAGCCGCCAAGGGAACCGACCTCGTCGAGATGAGGCCCAATAACCCGGAAGCCGTGACCAAGATGGCACTGTCCGAACTGACACGAGCGGAGATCGTATACGCCAGTCATACGCAATACATCAGAGACTTCGCAATGGATATTTCAAATCACCTGGCCCGAGAAATTCGTAACCTCCAATGCGAAAGCCGGAAAACCGCCTACCATGCCGCTACGATGACTGCACAGTACGACGGATGGTTATCCGCTAAACACCTGGACCTTCCATTATGCACCAAGCTATTGGCGGTCGGAGCATCCGTATCCGTGTTGCAGGGTTTCCCCAGCAACGTCACCTTCGAGACGGTTTTCAAGCCATGTGAAACCCAACCTCGTTGGGGCAACCAGACCATCAACGTGGAAGGCTGGGAGCTCACGAAGTACTCCGATTGCTACTAGCACGCAAACTTCGTCAACTTCAACGGCAAAGCCCACACCTTCAAGAACAACACCTGGATGCCAATCAACCCCAACCTAGAGATACAAGGCCGCCGTTTCATCGCCACTATGCCCCTGGAGGTCGATAACTCCTTGGGCATGATACTGCAGTTGCACCCAACAATAACGTCGCAACCCCTGAGTGCTTCAATCATCATGGCGGACATCCTGGCGTACATACATATGGGCTATGTCACAGAAATGCCGGGCGAACGACTCGTCAACACAGTCCTCGTCCACCCCGGACAAGCACAAGACGTCTCCTTCATGGCAAAGATCGGATACTGGCTTCGGAACTTCGGCATCATGTCGGGAGTATGAGTATCCCTTGCTCTGGCTTTCCGATTCTGCGGACTCGGTTCCCTCTTTGGTCTTTACATCCCTTGCTGTCGGTACTTTAACCCGTGCAGTTGGTTAACGCCACCTCAGTCTGCTCATCGAAACATTAAGTCGAAACCCCAAGCAACCACCAACTTGGCCCCAACTGCTCCGGTCACCATTGTCAATATACCCCCACCCCCAACTCCCGCCGGTCCCACAAGGCAGCTAGGACCAACAACCATACCTCATCCCACCCATTTCACATTCCCGTAGCCTAGCCCAACACAGAGAAGCAGCAGCCCTCCTCTCGCGTCCCTAGTATTAAAACCCCACGCGTTGATTGCCCCCCTTACTTTTCCCATGTATCATGCAATGTCGTAGATTTTATGTTAGTTTCCTTTAGAATAAACCCACCCAGAATCGTGCAGAGTATACCATGTACCCCATAACACCCCACCAACCCTTCGATACCAAGCCTTCCTAATCCTTACCGCACTCTATCCCTAGGCTCCAACCCTCCCCCCTTACATCCTCGGATGATCGGGAAGACCAGAAAGGTGGACAAGCGGCCTGGATCCCCGACCCGGACGAAGAAGACAACCTCTACTGCGCAGACTACTCGTCTGACATGGAGAAATTCCGATACGTGGTGGCCTGCCCAGATGACGAAGAGGACATCCTGTATTGCGCGGACAACCCCGACGACGACGAGGTTATGTACGACGCAGACGTCTCAGGTGACATCGACGACGTCTCCCTACTCTCGGTAGATGACCCCTGGGAGGAAGACTCCTTTTCCTCGGGCACCTCCACCCTCCTCTTAGATCCGGTCGCACTACTCGAAGACAGGCCCTCATCATACTGTATGTCAGCGGCCAGTGACGTCCAGGAAAGGGGCATAGACATTGCAGCGCTAAACGACAGCATCACGAGGCTTCGTGGCGGAAAATGCAATATCAGCTTCGTAAGCAGTCATTACTCTTTGAACTCCGACGAAGAGGACCTGGCAGCAGCGCGGTATGCCGAACGCATCTATCGCTTACCCCCACAAAAGGAGCCGGAGTACGGATGGGAGATCGGTGAGCTGGACAAGTCCGGGAATCATTCGTGGATCAGCAGGGAGGAGCCCTGGCCGAGGTCATCCACCCCTCGTGACAGAGGAAAGACTGCCGAGGAATAACTGACCCCCTTACGACCCAACCGCCCTACGCAATGCTGATTGCGGGACGCAATCTTGTAGGAAAAGGAGCTATGTAAGGGCTCCCACTAGAGTTAAGACTTTAAGTAAAATTAAGTTAACTGCATTTAGTTAAGTGTTTGTACAATCTTATATTCCTTTTCCCCACCTTTGACCTCCTTTCCCTCGCTATCTCTTTT